>NC_067145.1:6144851-6197351 GCF_903995435.1 Acomys russatus
CTATATTGGACCAGAAGGCTGAAGATGATGCTCCAACATTTTAGGGAGTTTTGGGTGACTGTTTAGGCAACAAACTGACTCTGTCATTTTATTTTCTTATTTTGCAAGCTACTAGCCTGCACTTCCGGTTCACTCAAGTAATTAAGTTTCATTCTTTCTCAAGCCTCTAATGAGGTTGAAGACCGCATAGTTTAGTCTCACAATTAACCCTAGCTATTCAGGGGTTACAGTGTTTTTAGGTCTAGGTAGAGGTTTTGAGTTGATGGAGATAAGATATTATAGATAGTGTTTCTCATTCAGAATTTTAGACTCACCAAGATAGGAAAGATGTCTTCTACAAGGTTTCCAAATGCAATTACCAAAACACCATGAATGTAACATTCATATGATCCCTGGTTTCATGGTTCTTCTTGCTGTATGTAATTTTTCTACTCACGTGTAATACTATAAATGTATGTGTGAAAAAATTAAATCTTAAAGAAAAAGAAAGAAGAGATATTTTCACATATTCTTAGGAAGAATTTCTTGTTGGCATAACCAGCTTTAACAGATGTGGATACAACCCATCTTCAATGCTCTAAAGATTTTCCCATTAGACACTTGGCCATTTTCCCATCAGACAATTGACACTTCATGCTAGATATTACTTTTGTTAGCTAGTGTCACCCTTACAGCAAGGCTTAGGTAGAGGTACTGTGATCATTCCATCTTACAGATGAGATCACTGAGGCTCGAAGAAGATTTGTGGGTCACTCAAGGCCACACAGTCTCTGGGAGAAAGGAGAAGAACTTGACCTCACACTCCTCATAGGTAGAAATGAAACTGGACCAGATTCCCTCAAGTCTTTGGCTTCCTTTAAAATGCCATGATTTTTAAAACTCCAAAAATCTCAAGAAGGCAGCCAGAAAGGCAGTAAAAAAAACAGTAACAAATCATTTTATTTTTGTTTTAAATGTCCCTTCTACTTCCAAGCTTGTGTATGGAAATTAAGAAGCGTGCTTAAATAGATAAGGTTGCTACTAACAGTAATTTATTTGTCTGTGTGAATTTTTGTAAGGAAATCTAAAGTTGGTTTGTGTTTAATTAAGCAGTACGCACAGAAACACACACACACATACCCCGCTGTAAAAAAGATTCTTCCTTAAACAATATGACAAAATACATGTCCTCCTCCTAGAACATGGCCCTTGGTAGTCAGGTTTGCCATAGTAACCGCTGCAGTGAGATTTCTCTGACCTGAAGCAACATTCATTGTTTACTCACTTTACCAGAGGCAGGAGGCTGGCTCTGTTGCTTCTGGGATCAGCTGGGCTCTGGGGAACTCTATTTGCCTTCTTGTTTCGGAAACCAGACTGAGGATGTACACTCTGATGCAATACTATAGCTCTGCAACTTACAGAAAGAAAATCTAAGCCACATCCTGCAGATGTATCTGGATGGATGGATGGATGGATGGATGAGGCACAGTAGTTGCCATCATTCAAATCCCATTAGCCATAGCCCTTCAGATGGATACGTCCTAGGTAATTGGATTGGGATGTGTTCCTTTCCAACATAAAGCCTGAGTATGTCTTATAATGATAGATGTTTCCCCTGACTGGGAATAAGAACATATTTGGGGACACTAATCCATTCAGCCTGTCCTCCTGACCGCCATTGAAGTCTCATATGTTGCATTTCCCAGAGAGAGCCATCAGCCCCTCTGCTTCCTCCCTATCTTCCTTCCCCTTCTCTTACCTCTCACCAGAGCTCTCAAGCTTCAGCTCCAATGTCCATCGTGGAGTTGCATGTGTTAAATGCCCCTTCCTGGGTCCCACATCCAGAGCCATATTACATCAGGAGATAGTGGGGATATCTACTACTATAGACAGACTGCCATTGGCCTCCCACAGCACCCAGCATTACAGCCACCTTTGGGTTGTGTGTTTGAACACTGAGACCCTTACCGAAAAGAAGGAAGGCAGCCTTAGGCAATTCAGAGCCTGTGGTACCAAGGTCATCTTACCTGTATATAGCTCTCATGCCAGGTGATATTCTGAATTTCTGTGCTCCTTAAAGGTAGGATCATTGGTCCTTTGTAGATGCCTAAAGTTGAAAGTGTGAAATGAATAACACAGGCTCTGGAGCTCAGCTACTGAGACCTTCTTGACCTGTGTGATCCTGGACAGTTCACAGAACATGTCTGGGCTGCAGCATTCTCATCTGGGAGATGAGAATGACAATAGTACCTATACTTCAGGATTGTCATAAGAGTTGAGCAAATTAATAAAGCAGTGCCTGGTGTGCCATGTGTCCAATACAAGGCTCTCCTATTTTATCACCTGGAGGTTCATGAGATAATGCTGTTGATGTGTACACCCCTTACCCTTTTGAACATCAGTGTCTTCATCTTTGACATGAAACTGACAGGATAGTCATAGTAATAAGAATGACAATAATTGCTGCCCTGAGTCTGTAAAGGTCTATTGTAAGAATAAAATATGGTGATGTTGAGAGTGCTTTATATACTGCAACCTACAGGGCAATAAAAGGTTGAGCAATTTTGCCTTTGATGTTGAGTCAGAATCCTAAAACCACATTCAGTGTTTCTGAGGTGCCGCCTGCCCCATGTCAAGGTGATCAATCAGTAAACCCTCACAGCCTCAGTTTCCTCTTCTGTCAGTGGGACCTTGTAATGGAGACTCAAATCTGTTAAGCATCTTGCACATTAGTGGTCATCATTCCTTGGTACATCTTATGATGTTCTAGAGAGTTGTTGTTGTTGTTGTTGTTGTTGTTGTTTTTAAAGCATCTCAGTGGGCCCAACTCAAAAACAAGTAGTACCCATCATTCATCAGCCATCATCCAGGAAGATATGGGCCTGGTAATACAGGCCTTTAATCAATAAAGATATTGAGGAAACCCTATAAAGCGCAAAGACTACAAGTTCAGGACTTGCCTTGTGTACAGAGCTCAAGCTCAACATAATCAACTTGGCAAAGCTGTCTCAAAAATAGTTGTAGGCAGTGATAGAGTGATTTCCTAGCATATGTGAAGCCCTAGGTTTAAAACTTAGTGCCAGGAAGAGGAGGAGGGAGAGGAGAAGAAGAAGAGGAGAAGGGGAGGGGAAAGGGGTGAGAAAAAGGAGAAGAGGGGTGGAAAGAGGGAGGAGGAGAAAGGAAGAAGGAGTCATTCTTAGGTAGGCATGGGTTCAGACCCAACCCCACTTTTGTCATAGTATGTATACATAACCTATGTACATCTTCCCATACACTTGAAATCATCCCTGGACTACTTCTAATACCTAACATAATACAAATAGAACACTCAGCCATCATGCTACCCTATTTAGGGAAAGACAAAAGGTCATATTCAGTAACAATGCAAATGTTCTCCAAATGCTTTCACTCTGGGGTTGGTGCAAAGCTGTGGATGTGGGGCAGCCAACCATCTGTGGAACCTCGGGGGACACAGTGTAGGAACTGGCGCTCTCCCACACTCGTAGTGTCAATCTTGGGTTGAAAGCCACTGAAGCCAGTGAAGGGACTTGGTGAGCTAGCTGCAAAGCATCATCCAATACATGGTGCTTTCACACTGTTATCTATTGATAGATGATTTCAATGAGTGACTAGCTCAAGCCAACATGGATTTTCCAACATCTGTCCAAACTGTGCCCTGGCCAGGGAGAACTAACACTCACTCAGTTCCTATTCTTTCCTTTAAGCCAGAAAGGCTGACTAAAAACAAACCTCGATGCTATGTTGAGTGAGTGAGTGGAGCTGCTGTAATTGGAGCTGGAAGTGATGCCTCTAGCTATGGGTAAGCATCTACTGTGTTCAAGTAACTCCAGTGCAGAGGCGAATGAAGCACTGAACTGTAATTTGCTACAGCTAGCTTTGAAGACGGGGCTCCTTGTGAAAACTTATGCAGTGCCAGCCTGCGCCAGCTCCCACTGGGACAATGCTCTCTGCTAATTACAGAATGCAGCTCTGTGCATGCACACAGCACAGTTCTCTCTCAGGGACTCAGTTTGAAACAGGAAGAGAGTGAGGTATATGGAGTCAGAAGTGGATGGTTTAAGGTGTCTCCATAGCTATTTGTAGTAGCTTTCACACAACCATGGCAATCTAGCTAAACCACTGAGCAGTTGTCCAAATGGGAGCTGTGTCAGGTGTTGGTACTGCAGAGGGAGACAGATCTCCTGGGAAACTGAGGATAAATTAACATACTGTGGTGTAAGCATCTTTGCACTAGGTTCATTTTGGTTTGTTGGTTTGGGTTGGGTTGGTTTGGTTCTGGTTTTGGTTTTTTGAGACAGGATTTCTCTGTGTGTAGCCTTGGCTGTCCAGGACTTGATTTGTAAGTGCTGAGTAATTACTGCTAACTGCAGTTATTGCTGCCGAAATCCAGTGTACAACAATCTTAATCTTCAGCATGGTATGAAACAGCTAATCCCTTCTGTTCTTCTCCCCACCCTGGGAAGATTATGTCCTTTGTTTTCTAAATTAAATGCTAGCATTCTGTATTGGAAAGAAAAGTCAAGAGTCCTGGGAATCAAAGCGCATACATGAGGTTCTTACCCAGTTATTTCAGCCTCTGGCCATCTAGGACCAAGGGCAGCTGAGGTGATCCAGTGAGCCTGGGAGCCCAAAGGAAGAAACTAGCCATGTATAATGTGTTTGAAATCAGCTTGCCAAACATGAAGGTTTTCTCACATTTGAGGGCCAAGAACAATGTTAGAAATGTAATTAGGTTGGAGGAAAGAATGTATGACAGGCAGCATTCTAGCCACTTACAGAAAGAACCAATGTTGGTGAGCACCATGGTGTCTGCAAGGGATCCTTACAGTGAGGGTCTGGACTGATGGGAGAAAAAGAGTCTGTTTTCTTCAAGGACATGGCCTCCAAGAAGTTACCTGCACTCTGGCGGATTGTCCTACAACCATGTGTGTACAGGCAGAGCTAAGTTGACTCAGTGGGTTTTTTTTTTTTAAGAACACATGAAGTTTGAAAAGAAGCAAGTAGTGGGTAGGTGATAAATTGGAAGGGAGGAAAAGGGGGTCATATTTGATGAAAAAGTATTATATTCAAGCATGAAATTCTCAGGCAATTTGTAAAGTTTGCCAAAAATCAGAAGCAGCCAAAATATCCAACAGTGGAATTAATAAAGGTTGTAGCATTTCTCTTTTATTAATTTATTTATAAAACATCTCAATTGTTATCCCTTCACTTGTATTCTCCCATTCCTTGCTCCCTCCCTCTTTCACCCTATTCCCCTCCCCTAAGTCTATGACAGAAAAGGATCTCCTCCCCCACAATATGGTCACAGCCTCATCCTGGTAGCCTGTTCACCCTTCCTCTGAGAGGCACCAGGCCTCCCCACCAAGGAGAAAATGTCAAATATGGGGCGCCAGAGTTCATGTCAGAGTCAGTCCCAGATCTCCACACAACTGTGGAGAATGTCCTGTTCATTGGCTAGATCCGAGTAGGGGTTCAATGTTTACTGCATGTATTGGCCTTGGTTAGTGCAGTAGTTTGAGCAGACTTGCTGGATCCAAATCTGCCCATCATGATTTTCTTCTTGTGGGTTTCTAGGACCTTCTGGATCCTTCTATTTCCCCATTCTTCCATATTTCCCTCACCTAGAGTCCCAATAGGAAGTCCCTGCATCTATCCTGATCTCCTGGTAAGTGAAGACTTTCATGGGCCATTCCTTTTGGGTTAGTGTTCAATTATAAGTGAGTATATACCATGTGAGTCTTTCTGGGTCTGGGTTAACTCACTCAGGATGATCATTTCTAGTTTCATCCATTTGCCCGTAAATTTCAGGATTTCCTTGTTCTTAATAACTGAGTAGTAGGAATGTAGCATTTCATTCAGCAAAATATAAATGCAATAAAATAAAAAATAAATTATGTAAAACTACATACAACAACCATAATGCATCATACAACAGTGTAGAATGACAGATGCCACTTAAAATACTTTTTTGTGTGATTCTAAGTCTGATTCTATTATATAAAGTTGGCCAGACTGATTTTGTGTTAGAAGTCAGGAAAGCACTTTTGGCAGTGGGTAGAGATTAGAAGAGATACCAAGTGTATTTCTGGGCTACTTTTGTGGGGTTTTTTTGCAACTTGGATGCTAGCACATATCTATTTACTTGGTGATAACGTATTACAGAATACTTAAGACTTATAAATTAAACCTTGAATTGGCTTGTCCATCAAGGATTGGGCTCCTAAGAGCTAAGATCCTTAGGATCTCTGCCTAGCTTAGTAGGTACATTTCTAGAGTAAAGGAAACTAAGTTGAACATTGAGACCACATTGACAGAAAAGCAGGATGGAGGAGAAAATGGTAGGGATCTCCTGGTTCCAGGGCATTGAAGCAAATCTCACATCACGGGAGAGCTATGGAATACTACTCAGCTATTAAAAACAAGGAATTCCCAAAATTTGTGGACAAATGGATTGAACTAGAAATGATCATAATGAGTGAGTTAACCCAGAAGCAGAAAGACTCAAATGGTATATACTCACTTATATCTGCATACTAGCCCAAGGGACATGTCCCATGAAAGCCTTCATTTACCAGGAAACTGGGACAGAGGGGAGGACATCCTATTGGGACTCTAGATGAGAGAAGCATGGAAGAATAGCAAAGTAGAAGTATCCAGAGGGTCCTAGAAACCTACAAGTAGAACATTATGATAGGCAGATTTGGGCCCAGGGGTCCCGCTCAAACTAAGGCACCAGCCAAGGACAAAACAGGCAGAAAACTTTAAACCCCAACCCAGATCTAGCCAATGGACAGAAAATTCCAGTGATTAAAGTCCTCCCAGCGCCTGCTATAAGAAGTGCATTATAGTAAGTCATGGGGATTCTGTGACCAACAAGAAGCCTTGTCTATGCATGTGCATCCATGTCTCAGCCAGTCTCAGAGCCATTCCCATGCAGTGGGCTTAGCACAGCAAGTTACCTGCTTTTCTGTTTGAATTCTTTACATCCTGATTGTATCCCCCTCCTTCATTCTCTCTCTATCCCACCCTCCCTCCATTATCCCCTCTCCCTCCTTCCCCTAGTCCTCAGAAAGGGGAGCCCTCCTCCCCTAACATCTGGCCTCTGCCTATCAAGTCTCATCTGTACTACTTGTGTCCTCTTCATCTGTGGCCTGGCAGGGCCACCCTGCCAGGAGGAAGTGATCAACGTTGGAAGGCCAGAGTCTATATCAGAAGCAGTCCCTGCTCCCCTTATTGTGGGACCCACAAGGAGACTGTGCTGCCTATCTACTCCGTCTGAGCAGAGGCTTCAGGTCTGCATCATCCATGGTCTCTGGTTGGCGCATCTGTCTCTGTACTGTAATGTGATTATCCTGTTTTAAGTGAAGATGATGCTTCAGTGCTATAGAGCGTTTTGGGTAACTGTTCAGGCAGCAAACTGTCTCTGCCATGTTCTCATTTTAGAAGCTGCTAACCTGCACTTCTAGTTCACTCAAGTAATTAAGTTTCATTCCTTCTCAAGTCTCTCATGAGGTTGAAGACCAGGTAGTTTAATCTTACAATTAACCTTAGCTGTTTAGGGGTTAAGATGTTTTTAGGTCTAGATAGACGTTTTAAGCTGACAGAGATGAGATATGATAGATACTGATTCTCATTCAAAATTTTAGACTCACCAAGATAGGAAAGATGTTTTCTACAAGGTTGCCAAATACAATTAGCCAAAACACCATGAATGTAACATTCATATAATCCCTGAATGATTCATGGTTCTTCTTGCTGTATGTAATTTTTTTTATTTATGTGTAGTAATATAAATGTATATGCCAAAAAAAGAAGTGCATTATTTAAAACCCAGGAGAAGCTGCTGACCACTTGGTTTAAAGAACGTGGCCCTGAGACATTAAAGGAAGCAGGTTATGTTGAGAATGTGCCACCTAGATGAGTATTTGCAAGGAAACCAGGCAAAGCAAAGGAAAGGTCCCTAGTGCTTTGCTGGGTTAGGATCCAGTTCTGAGCCGCAATCTTCAACACAAGGGCATCGCTTGATAGTTCCTATGTGTCCCAAGTTCCCAGGGTCATTAAAATATATCTGAGTGATTCCACAAGCTGCAGTGGCAGGTGTAATACAATTTCAAAAGGTGAGATTTCTTTGGCAAATAGAGTTCCTTCTCTGATCAGGAGGAATGGACAAATTCTGGCCCTTCGGGGACTCATCCTCAGTTCTTCACGTGGCCTAAGATAGACAACTCCGCCTCCTCGAGATTCTTCCCTTGATTTAAAAATGAAGTTTGAAGGGAAATAAAAGCCATGTGTTTCTGAAAATTTACACATAGTTTATCAAATCTATTGGTTTGGGGGCAATGTTTGAAGTCTAATAAGACTAATAAGAATATGAGAGGCTTTGAAAAGTGTTCCAAGAGTAAAAATAATAATATTAATATATTGCTCAAAACTCTCAAGTCCCTAAGGTTCAAAATTGACTTAATACTCTGCACCCAAGAGATTTGAATTGTTCCTGGAGTTAATTGTCTCTTGCTATGGGGATTTGCAGACAGGAGAAAGAAGCCACATGGAGGGTCACTAACATTCATTATGAAGTTTGCTTCATACCCATGCCTATATCTCTGGAGACTTCCAGGACCTTCTCAGCCTGACCTTAGACAGGATCCTCCACCCTGACCCTCCCACTCTCAGTCTGGCAGTATCAATAAGTTGAGCTGGCTTATGCACTGAATATTGGACCCAGGGCCCTCTTTGAATGAGTCTTTTGCGGGAACATAATCTAGTCTATAAATGGATGATGGGCTATTAGATGGCTAAATAGTGGCATGGAAATAGAACAACTTTGGTGAGCGCAAAAGCCAAAAAAAAAAAAAAAAAATCAAAACAAATAAAAAGCCAACAGCCTTGGGCTGCCCTGCAACTGTCTACGTTTGTTGTCTGGCGACCTCTTGTGGTGAAATCGTTGCTAGCATGTGTGAATCAGTGCTTTCAGCCAAGCCATCCCATGTTGCATTTTCCTACATTCCCTTCCCGCTGTTTTGTCGCTCACATTAAGCAAGGAGCAAGAATCAGTTGCAAGCATCGAGAATAAAGTGGTGCACCTGACTGGCTACAATTTAACAAATGTGACCTGGGGTTTTCTCTTCCAGGGAGCCTCTGATATATTGCCTGTAGCAAGAAGAGGGGGCCAACATGAAGGAAAACATGCCATCTGCACTTGCTCTCATCCTACTTTTCCTCCACATCAGCCTTCTGAATGGTAAGGGACACTCTTCTTGCTCTCCTTGCCTGGACTGTTTATCAAGGGGTGGGGAGGCTGTTGCAATGCAGTTGTGAGAAAGGAAAACGTTCGTGTCATGTGCTGCTACTAAATTATTTGCCACGTTTCTGGATTAAAATTAATGCAAAATCTTGTCCCTATATTCTCTCTCTCTCTCTCTCTCTCTCTCTCTTCCATCCCCATTTTGAGAGTGAACTGAGAGGGCCCTGGAGAATGGCAGGACCTGAGCTGCCATCCGGAGTCTTAACAGTTACTAGCTGTGTGATTTGAACCATGTGCATGTATGTCTCTCCGTGTTTTTAATTTCTCCAAGGGAGAGCAGTGATATTTCACAAACTTCAGATGAAATAATATATGTGAAGATGCTTTTAGAAAACCATAAAGTAAGATATGGGATTGTCGTTACAAGGTGGAGAGCAAGTGTAACTGCTTCCAATATGTGTGCTATAAAGACGAACAGAAGCCATAGCTAAATTCCAGGGTGTGTGATTGTCAACAAAGGCTTCCCCTTCTACTTCTATGTCCTTCCAGGGATGTATACTTCTGAATGTACCCATGTGCATACCAGATGCTTATAGTACAGGACTGTAAATGGTTCTGTGTGAGTATGTGTTTGTGTGTATGTGGACATGAGTGAGTAATCTCTATTTAGGTGTGTGTCTACCGTGTGTGTGTGTGTGTGTGTGTGTGTGTGTGTGTGTGTCTGTGTGTGTGCTGCCATCATTGTCCCTTTGCATGTACTTCTCTCTGGGTATGTTTTATATGAGTGGTATGCATGTGTGTACTTACTTCTGATGGAGACTTGTATAATATCCCTTGTGTGTCTGTTCACTGAGATAGTCCATAAAGTTTGTTTCCTCAGGGGGCATGAAAATAATATTGGGCTAGTAGTAATTTTACAACCTTATCCTTTCCCCTTGAAAGTTGTTGGGTGGTTTAGTTTTTCAAGACAGGGTTTCTCTGTATGGCCCTGGCTGTCCTAGAATGCTCTCTGGAGACCAGACTGTTCTCAAACTTAGAGATCCAGTTAGCTGTGACTCTGAGTGATAGGATTAAAGACACATACCACCATGCCCTGCTAGTTTGCAGGTTTTTATAATTAATATTTCTCTCTACATCACATGTTTCTCTTCATCTACGACAGAACTAAACAAAAAAAATCTTATATTTTTGCAATGGCTCCCAACAGCATTCGCTGACAAAATCTTCCTTGGAGAATTAACAATACTCCAAACATTGGTGGATCCACACCATGCCTGCACAGATCCTTTTCAGCAGTTCTGTGAGCTACTGCCACACTCTGCCAACACTGGCCGGCCAACCTTCATTCCATAGCCCCATCTGGTGCACCATACTAGACTATCCATTAAATTCTTCCTGAATAGATTCCATACAGACACCTTCCAATCCATGGTCCTTTTGCCATGATCTCCCTGGGTGACCTGCTCTGCCTGGATGGGTGATCAGCTAAAGTTTTACTCTGAAAGCCTGCATGAAAGATTAAATAAATGTGGGAAGAGACATAGAAGACCCCTGAGTTGATACCACCAACTGAAAGTAAAAAGTCTCTACTCTTGAATTTAGCATTGGTTCGTCAAGCAGGGAAAAAACAGGAAAGTGAGATATACAGTCAGTTATGGTTGGTTCCCCAAGGCAACAGCATCATGACAAAATTCCAAGGTTCTTCGGTTCTCTTCAACATAACAGCCAAGCAAGAGGTTTAGAGATCAGCTTGCCAAGAACTCTGGAGATTAAGCAAGTGAAATTTCCAGCCCCTTGGCCGCAGCGCCTCTTGCAGGGCTTCCTCCTTGTAGCCTGACAGTGGGGACAGCTCTTACCTAATCATGGTAGCTCCTCACTCTCAGAGTGGACCTACCCCATCCTACCTCTTAACATACCACCTGCTTGGTAAAGATCCATGGGAATACAAGGAAGTTTTGGGTCACACACTTGTAAAAGGAATCAAAGGAAGGGGATGAGTGTAAATACAAGAGGAGACAAAACACCAGGACTCAGAAACCAGCAAAAAGAAGAATCAGGAGGACCTAGTCTGTAGAGTGCTCAGCCCTAGCTAGGACATCTGCTTTGCACCCACACCTACAAGGCTCAGGGGCCATTCAAGGAGAGAAGGTGGAATGACTGTGAGATCCAGAGGCCAAGAAAGACTGGAATGAAAGTGTCTTTTGGATGCATGGCAGGACCACTGTGATCATAATTGCACAGTAGCTGAGGTTGCTTGCAGGTGACCTGCACAAGGTCAAGCCAAACAACAGCCCAACACAGAGAAGGGACGGGCTCCTAAGTCCCTGTGGCTACCTGATGCAGTGTTGATGGCTGGCAGCTGGACTGTGGGGTGGGGAGGAGGGCTAAAGATAGATCTGGGGAGAGTTAGGAAGAGAGGTGGGGAGTGAATATGTTCAAAATACGTTGTTTGCCTATGTAGATGTTTTAACGAATTAATAAAAAATGTATTTTGAAAAACAAGATCAATAGGACAAGGCTGCACAGAGTCAAGGAAGAGGAGAAAGCAAGAAAGGGAGAAGACAAAGGAGGAAGGAGCGCCACCACCCAGGGACACCCAGATCAGGGGCCATAAGTGATGCAATAAAGACAGGGATGGAGCTGGTGCTGCAGGGGTGCCAGAAAAGTACAGATGCTTGAGCAGAGAGGAGAAAGCGATACACTGACGACAGCATGCACACAGGCCATTTGGCACTGGGGAAGACAACGCCTCAGATGCTAACCCTAGTGCTTACTAGACTCTGTAGACTCTGTGGGAAGAGGGGCTACACAGTCTCCACATACATCAATCCCTCACCCCTCAGACTCAGTCTTCACTGAAATTGTCGTCACTGGTCTCTGCCAAAGTTGCTGATGACTCCATCTCACAATACAAACATACACCACCACCGACCATCCCCTAAGTGTCCTGCTGGCACTGGAATAGTACAGAGGAATATAGTTGGCTGTTGATGCCATGGCCTTGCTGAACAAGGCACTGAGACCTCCTCACTGACCAGGCGGTCAATAACCTGCCTCTGTTGCTAACAGCTCACATGAACTCTAATGGGTGATGACTTTTTGTTTTGTTTTGTTATAGGACAATCACCACCTGGAAAACCTCAGGTCCACAAATGCCGTTCCCCTGACAAGGAAACATTCACATGCTGGTGGAAGCCTGGGACAGACGGAGGACTTCCTACCAATTATACACTGACTTACAGCAAAGAAGGGTAAAGCGCGATTTTTCTTTACTAGTAAACCCCACCAGAGCACTCACACTCCCCTGGCCCACATTACATTGGTTCTACATTAGAAACCCCTGCTTTCCCAGCTTTATATCAGCAAGGCTCGTGCCAGCAGGAAAGGGACCCAATGTCTCTGCCCATCCTGTTCTATAAAGGTTTTTAGAGAACAGCCTTCAAATGCACATTGACTAGTAGTGATATAATATTAACCAAGTTTCCAATTTTCTGTCACAAGCTGAGATTGCAGCCCAAGTCACCATTCCCTAAATGTTGGCTAATCTTAGCTGCTCATCCATAAAGCATGAGCCAATTGCAGAGTTTTTTATTTTTCAATATTTTATTAATTTATTCATATTACATCTCAATTGTTATCCCATCCCTTGTATCCTCCCACTCCTCCCTCCCTCCTGCTTTCCCACTACTCCCCTCCCCTATGACTGTGACTGAGGGGGACCTCTTCCCCCTATATATGCACATAGGGTATCAAGTCTCTTCTTTGTAGGCTGCTATCCTTCCTATGAGTGTTACCAGGCCTCCCCATCAAGAGGACGTGGTCAAAAATGGGGCACCAGAGTTCGTATGAAAGTCAGTCCCCATTCTCCACTCAATGGTGGAGAATGTCCTGTCCATCATCTAGATCTGGGTAGGAGTTCAAAGCTTACTGTCCATATTGTCCTTGGCTGGTGTCATAGTTTGAGCAGGACCCCTGGGCCCAGATCCACCCATCATAATGCTCTTCTTGTAGGTTTCTAGGACCCTCTGGATCCTTCCATTTCCCCGTTCTCCCATGCTTCTCTCGCCTAAAGTCCCAATAGGATATCCTCCCCCCACAACCCACTTTCCTGGTAAGGGAAGACTTTCATGGGACATCCCCTTGGGCTATTGTCTAGATATAAGTGAATATATACCATTTGACTCTTTCTGCTTCTGAGTGAACTCACTCATTATGATCATTTCTAGTTCAATCCATTTGTCCACAGATTTCAGGAAATCCTCGTTTTTAATAGCTGAGTAAATAAATAACCTTTAAAGACAAAACCCTTGAGGATTTTTTTAGCAAATTGCTGATCTAAAAGATACAATCTCAACCAATCATGGGAGCACACATCTGTAATCCCAGAATTCTGAAGGCTGAGGCAGGAAGACCACAAGTTCAAAGCCAGCCTGGGCTACTTAGAGAACCACTATTTAAAACACAACACAATTCGAGATCTCCTGGAGGGCCTAACTAAATGTAAAGTTGCCATGACGGCATAAATTCAAAATGAGCCCTTCCTAGAAATCCTAAAGGAGCCATAGAAATATTTTTTAATGTGTTACTGACAGAGACAGCCATGGCAATTTCCAGGGATGGCTTGTACACAAATCTGTCCTCGCATCTGGGATCCAAAAAAGCATGGCCTAAATACTTAAAGAAGTCACGATTGAAGCAGCCTGCATCGCCTGTGTGGTCTGATTAGAGTGGGTGTTGTTAACATGTGGGCAATTTAATGAGCCAATGGGCTACTTCATTCTGTAGCTCACTTGACACCATCTAAAGTATACTGGCATCAGTGTGTCTCCACCTGAATCCTTTTTATAAAATGTACCCCCAGCATGTTTGTGTGACCAGCACTGCATTATGGATGACCCCATAATGTGAATATGTGTTAAGCAAGGTCTCCACTGCCTAAGGCTACCCAGTGGCGGTACCCTTGGCATGAGTGTGCCTTCGCCACTGGTCACTCAGGAGGACAAACTGCAAGGTTTGTATAAACACCTGCAGGAAAGAAGGATCAGTGAGCAGTGGAGCACTGAGGTGCTAAACTAATTCCTACTATTTCGTCTAACACACTTCTTTCCCTCGACCCCATCTGATATGGGTAGAGCACAGAGCCACAGGAACCCATTTTTTTTCTCCTTTCATTCTTGTTCTTTGAATGCCTTATCCTCAAAATCCAGTAATACTAATCTATTAAGAACAAAAGCTAGACTCTTGTTTTCTTACTCACTCTTAATGTATAACTCGTTGCAGAGAGAGAAGCATCTATGAATGTCCAGACTACAGAACCAGTGGCCCCAACTCCTGCTTCTTTAGCAAGCAGTACACGTCCATATGGAAAATATACGTCATCACAGTAAATGCCACCAACCAAATGGGAAGCAGTACCTCAGACCCACTGTATGTGGATGTGACTTACATAGGTAAGGGAAAGGGAAGTGGGCGGGGAATTTGTTACTGTTACGTAGTTATCAAAAGTCAGACTCCATCTAGGCTTCCTGGCTCATGGGTGGATTCCAGTGAAGAAAGGTGAGAGCACTCACAGCGTCTTTGTTGAGGGAGCATTTCACACCAACAGTGTTGATTCTTCACAATAAAACCCATCCTTGGGACTGTAAGTTCTCATCTTTCCCCTCAACTCTAATCTTCCTGTCTTAGACCCAGCCTGAGTATTCTGTGGACCTCCCTCCGTCCTCTGCCAGCAACTGTCTTGCCCTTGTTACCAGTCAACTCAAATGTCTTTTCTTGTTTGGGGAGGGTGTGGTGGTGATGGGACCCATGGCTGGGCATGAAGGCAAACACTCCCACTGAGCGTCCTCAACAGCTCCTTCTCTGTCTTTTCCTTCTCCTTGGAAGTGAAGGTCTTTAAAAGGATCTGATTCTGTAGCCACAGGAACAATTCCAAGTGCTTTGACTAACCCTCAGCTCTCAACAATATCATGTCTACTTCATTATTAATTTGAAATATTATTAAACAAAGGGGTGATGGAAGGATACCTTAATGATAGAATGCTGCCTAGAATACATTTTAAAAGCCCTGGGTTTAAGTATCCCCAAAATATTATAATAAGAATAAGAATAACAGCAACAACAACAGCAATAGGAAGGAAGTAGTAACTGGCTGAAGGTTAAGGTGACTTACACAGTGTTTGGAGAAGGCAGTCATGAGTTAATCAATCTGAGAGATGTCCCTTGCTTTGCATGATCAGCATTATGCAGCAGGGCAATTAAGCAGAGCAGCAATGACTTTTGTGGTTTAGCACAGACAATAAATAAACTCCTGGGAGAATAGATAGAATCGGGAAAATGAGCTTTATTATCTGCCTTAGATAATAATTCATGAAGCAGTTAATACGGTTTGAAATTACTCAAGTCTTCCTAAGTTAAGTAATATCATTCAATAAAGCAAAGCAGGCCCAGGCCTTACAGTATTCACACATCTCCCTCCAAACTTCATGTCTTCATTTTTGTTTGTTTATTTTTTTTGTTTGTTCTTAATAACACAGTGAGCCAAATTAATGCCACCCATATGGAATCTTGCGGTGAGGCATTAGCAAACTGCAAGTAACCACCCCCCAAAGAAAAGTGATATTTTCCCCCTCCTGTAGCCTCCAACTGCCAGTAGCTCTTCAGCTAGGAGTGGGGCCTCAAGAGCGCCTCCCCCTACATATTAGAAGTTATGACTAATTTGATCTAGTACAGATCCTTTACAGATAGCCATGGCAGCCGTGAATCCATGTGTACAATAGCCATGTCAGGTCCAAAAGACAGTATTCACAACCTCTATTCCTTATCCCTCTGGCTATTCCATTCTTTCTCCCCCATCTTCCATGATGTTTCAAGAGCCTGGAGGAGAAGGAGTTGAGACAGATGTTTTGTCCTCAGCTGCCCACTCACTCGTGACTGAAGAACATATTATTGACCAACAGGAAAGAGAAGGTGTGACAAGGCAACAGCCTAGTTATTTCACTCTTAGGAAAGCAGTTTCATGGCCCATCCTTGGAGGAATCTGAGAGTAAGTGCTTCGCAAGGACCTCCTTCGATTACTTTTAACTGTAGTAAAATACATAAAACAAAATCATTGCTTTAAAATCATAGTAAGCCACCTAATTTGTGGCATTCATTCATTCAGCAAGTTCCCTGCCCACTAGCTGAGTCTAGATCCCACCTTGGTGGGGTGGGAAGGGACAGGGATGAGGAAAGGCTATTTAAATTGTTTCAAAATAAAAGCTCCCTCTGGGTTTAAAGTTACACTCTTGCTGTGTATGTTCCTTCACTCTTCTGCACCTCATTTTTTTCTACCGAAAGAGCACAGTAATATGGGTTCATGACATTTGAGGGAGGGGAATTGAATGATGATGCATTATTAGAGTATTGCTTTATTTTTTAATGAAATATTTAAGAAAATAGATTCTTCTCCTATACAGCACATCCCAAGCACAGCTTCCCTTCTCTCTACTCCTCCTTGATAAGCATTCAAGACATGCTAAGCTTTTGCTAGGGGGAATTTAGTAACCATTTGGTGAATGGATGGATGGATGGATGAATGAATCAGCTACGAAGCTGTTTGAGGGTTACTCAAGAAACACTGTCAAAAAGTCCAAGTGCTGGCCCATATTAACCATTAATATTAATCTGGCAGAGTGAATGTTGTTTTTCCACAGGGAGCAATGTATATTTTGATCATTGAATATAGTTAGTTGATGAACTGAAGGCAATAATCTGTAAACTTGTTACTGGCAAAATCATAAATATGAATGGGTGATGCACAAAAAGACATGCAGTTTCTCTTCGTGGAGATGCTTTCTTGCTCCCAGTTAAGGGACATAAATTCTTTCAAATCCATTTCCCAGTAATCTCCTGTGCCAACTTCAGTTGGAACTTCCATCCAAGTTATTACCACATGGCCATTGCCATCAGGAAAAGAATACGAACATGGATATAAACCTAGCTGGTGGAAAATGGAGAATCTAGCCAAAGCAAAAAAAATTACTGTTAGCAGTCAAACGCCATCATCCAGTACAAATATGATTGATCACATATTAAGTGGAAGAAGGTATTTACTATGTCCTTAGGCACTTATAATGCTGTGGGGATACTGGGCTGATAGAAAACACAAGTCATGATAGAAATCAGGAAAGAAGGTGCAAGCAGTGAAGGACACTAAAATGTCTTTTATATCTACAGTTGAGCCAGAGCCTCCTCGGAACCTGACCCTAGAAGTGAAAGAGCTAAAAGACAAAAAAACCTATCTGTGGATAAAATGGTCCCCACCCAACATAACTGATATAAAAACTGGTTGGTTTACACTGGAGTACGAAATTCGATTAAAGTCTGAAGAAGCAGATGAGTGGGAGGTGAGTCAGACAGAAGAATCATGTCCTTCTGCAAGGATAAACCTCTCACAACAGAACAGATCGTTTCTCTAATTGGTTGCCCACCATGCACAGGCATCAGTCCTCCTGGATATGGAAATATTATCTCCCCTCTGCTGAGATTGAAAGACATTCGTATTCACAACACTCACAAAGACAGCTGTTTGTGCTGGACAGATTCTCCCTTAGGCTCCCAGTTTACCTTCCTAAGTATGTCTCAAAGACAACCGCTTCTGGAAGAACACAAACTATACTGATGCTGTGGGCAAGAGAATTTCAGTTTAATATGTCCATTGTCACTATGCTTTGAAAGAAGTATTTTGTAACACTTTCAGTGTGAAAAGATAATGCAACAATTACAGGCATTGTGATATTGTGCCCTTAAGTATCTTAGTATGTCTCTTCTGAAAGGGGGACATTTGCAAATGTAGTCAAATTAATAGGATCTCACATTTTTAAAAGGTAATTAAAATCTCTTAATAGCATATAGTAGCTATTCTAAGTATGCCCTATCTCCCTTTCCTCAAAATTATCTTTAACAACTGGTTTGTCCAAACCAAAATGTACTCTAGAACAGTTTTGTTGTACTGAGGCCAGGAGGCTGCTTGTTCATCAAGATGACACAGTATTCACTTTTTATTAGTTCTTTGTGTAATCACTGAGCTGTTATCCCTGCTCCTGTTTTTTCTACAGCCAGACTTACAATGTAAAGACTTAATTAGAGTCAATTTTAATAACATGCAGCTCAACATACTCTACAAGTAATTAGTATGACCTTCATACTGCATTCATCATCATCAGGAAGCATGAACTATCTAGTTGACGTAGTATAAATGATACTAAATCTGAGTCCTAGATTAGGGAAGTAGAAACCTCTTGTCTTTGTTGCTAAACAATGCTTTGTTTGTGGACTATTACTTCAACCCACGTGAAGACTTGAATTTCTTCCACCTAGTAGTTTTAATACCAGCTAACAATTTTTTGAACCAATTGCTTCATTGGATTTATAAACTAATAACTTTATTATTCTTATATTTATGAGTTGATTTGATAGAAAATATCATGTATTTCATTAGGTAAAGTTGGAAGCAAGTGAAAATTGTTTTGTGAAATAGAGACATAGAAAACTTTGTATTTGCTTGTTTGTATGTTTGGTTTAGCTTTTAGGGTTTCTCTCTGTCACACTAGCTTCCCTGGGCCTCACTCTACAGACCAGGCTGGCCTCAAACTCACAGAAATTTACCTGTTTCACCTTTTACATTTTTGTGAGTGACTTTTTTAAAGGAAGAAGGAAAGAATAGATATAGAGTGATGAAAATAGGGAATTCTCTAAGTAAAGCCATGTCTACCTAACTCCACAATACTTTATGGTTTAGACAGAAAGTCTCTTTCTTCATAACAAGTGTCAGAAGTGACTTCTGATTTTTCTTGTTCCTCCTTAGACCCACTTTACGGGGCAGCAAACACACTTTAAGGTTTTTGACTTATATCCAGGACAAAAGTATTTTGTCCAAACTCGCTGCAAGCCAGACCATGGATACTGGAGTAGATGGGGCCAAGAGAATTCCATTGAAATACCCAATGGTAAGTGTTTGTGCTATACTTTTGCCTATATTTATAAATATTATAAACAATAAAACTGTATTTAATAGATATTAATATTGAAACTGTTTCGAGCCTTATCTAGAAAAAATAGTTTGAAATGTAAAGCTTAGAATGTCGTCCAAGCACTCACTGGTCATTTAAACTGACCTCCCTGTGTGTCTTATGCCTATCTACTACGGATGGATTGCTTTTCACGTCAAGAGCTATAAGTAGAAAGAAGAAAGTCTTGAGCTGAAGAATTCTGTGTGTGATGTTGGTTGGCTGGTTGGGTCTTAATGATAATGTTGTATGTGATCAAAGCTCTCTGGCTGTTTGTGTTTTAGACGTCGCCCTGAAAGACTCAACTGTGTGGATCATTGTGGCTGTGCTCTCTGCTGTCGTCTGTTTGGCTATGGTCTGGGCAGTGGCTCTGAAGGGCTACAGGTACTCAACTGTCCCTCAGCCCTTCTGTCAGTCATGGCTCTCAGGGATAATGACAAAAAGCACTAATACAAAGATGATGGAAACCAGAAAGCAGCCTAAGCACCACATTTATCCATTAGTCCCAGTACATTTGCTCATACAAAAAAGAGTAATCTTTTATGAGTGTTTTTTTTAAATATTAAAATGTACTGATTTGAATCTAAAAACTCTTCCCACCAAATCAGGACTTAGAGTGGTGAAATTGTGGAAATCTGGCAAAAGCAGCTAACACTAAGAGAACCAAACAGAACAAATAATCCAGTATCTTGAAATCACCATCCAAGATTAACCAGCATAAGGCATAGTGTGCGTCACCACAATTGCCTTTTTCATTCACTGTTACTTTCACACAGAGACAGAATCCAACCTCTTACAGCCCATGCATCAGCTATTTGGGAATTAGAATGGGAAAAAAAAAAAAACTCTTTCAACTAATACAGTGAAAAGATGAGTCATTTATCCACTCTCACAAATTATTTTATAGCATGATGACCTGCATCTTTCCACCAGTTCCTGGGCCAAAAATAAAAGGATTTGATACTCATCTGCTGGAGGTAAGTGCCAGAAGCAGAGAATGTAGCATGACACACTGCCTGGTGCTAAGGAAGCTCACACGTGCACCCACAATCCTCATCAAGCCAATCTGGCCCTCTTGATCATCCCTTTCTAGTGGCCTCTCCTCGTCAGCATGCATGCTAACAAAAGGAAGCATTTGGGATGACTGTGTTAGTCACCATATTCTAAAAGTCAGAGGGCAAAAAGGGAAAGCTAAAAAACATCCAAATTCATGGTGAGGCACTGCCTAGGGCTGCTCCTCAAGACAGAGATGACCATTCTGTTCAAATAGCGAGTGTAGAAAGAGAGCTGATATTTTAGCTAACTCACTACCACTATCTCCCTTACACAGGTGTCCAAGCTTCCACTTGAATGTTCTTTAATAACCACTGTGACAGAATTTTTGATTGTCCCCAAGCTCCATTCCAGCAGTTGGTAGATCAGTACTATAGGAGCTGGTGTTTTCCAAAGCACATGAGACTGATCGTAGACAGAATTAAAGCATTTGTCTCTAGGTTGAAATGCATAGTTTCAATTTGACTTTAACGGTGATCTATAGAAAAGCCTTTACCTGCATTTAAAAGTAAATTACAGTTGATGTTATTACCATGAATTTAAGCTTTTCTAAGAATGTAAAAAGTGAATTTGACTTGTCTTCCAAAATCACTTTAATTGCAACATTACAGCAAGGACTAGAGTTAAGGAGTTTGGGCCTCTGGTCCAGACATCTTAGCATCACTCTCCAGTCTAGTACTGACCTTTATAAAAGCCAACAGGAATGTCTCGGCTAAACAAATTACCTGCTGTCTATCTTACAACTCACCCTGCTAACCACAGAGACTTCATGATAAATGGCTACTTAAGGGTTACTTCTTTCATTATCTCTATTGCTCAAAAGAACCCTCACAGATAATGTGGTATTTCTCCCATCATAAAATGGGAGACGCTGTGGTCCAGTGAGAAAAGTAACCTCTCAAAGTCATATATGATAAGGGATAACAGCCAAGACTTAGGCCCATGGCTTAAGTCAAAGGACTGAGAAGAGAGGGGAAATAAGGAGACACTGAAAGAAAAAGGGGTTGATGGAGGAGAGAGAGAGTCAGGAGTAGAGGCAAACAATGTGGGATGGGAGGAAGAGAGAGGGGAAATAAGGAGATGACAGAAATAAAAAAGGAACGAAAAAATGGCATCAGGCGAGAAAGAAACTAGTAAGATGAGGCATGTGCAAAGGAAGAAGAGTGGCAGGAGAAGCCAGAGACAAGGACCAATTCGCTGTCACCAGCACTCCAGAAAAGGGGGTGGGGCTAGGGGGATGGGGCTAGGAGGCCACACCACATCTCAGCCAACTTCTCAGCCAACGGGTACCAGTGTCAGGTGTACACACAAACACGATGATTTCAAATGCTTCACATGACATTTTCATTACACAGTTACACGTTTAGGACACACTGAGTACTACAGTATTTACACATTAAGTTCATGACCACTATTAGAGATAAGGTGAAAAATTAGGAAAGGCATAAAGAAACACAGTTGGTGAATAGTACTCAAAATGTGCTTCTAGGCGGCCTGACACACGTCTGCAGTTGGGGGGAACGGGGAGAGAGGTGGATGTGTGAGCTGGCTCAAAGGAGCTTTCTGCTGAGTAGGAGGTAGAAAGCTTCCGTGCCAAGACTAAGCAAGACACGGCTTGGCTGCTGCCTCAGGAGCAAAGCCTCTTTGCTCTGCTCAGATACCGCTCAGCTGTGATGCCAGGTGTGGCGTGTGATGAAGCTAACAGCCATCTCTCCTTGTATCTGTGTTTCAATAGAAGGGCAAGTCTGAAGAACTGCTGAGTGCCTTGGGGTGCCAAGACTTTCCCCCTACTTCTGACTCTGAGGACTTGCTGGTGGAGTTTTTAGAAGTGAGTGACAATGAGGACAAGCAGCTAATGCCATCCCATTCCAAAGAGTATCCAGGTCAAGGTGTTAAGCCCACACACCTAGATCCTGACAGTGACTCTGGTCATGGAAGCTATGACAGTCATTCTCTTTTGTCTGAAAAGTGTGAGGAGCCCCAGGCCTATCCCCCTACCTTCCACATCCCTGAAAGCATTAAGAAACCAGAGAATCCAGAGGCAAATATTCCTCCCACCCAGGAACCCCAAAGCAGCATTCCGTATTTTCATGAAGATGTATCCATCTCTTCAACATGGCCTTTACTGCCTAGCCAACACTTGCCCAGATCTCCTTACCACAGTATTGCTGATGTGTGCAAGCTAGCTGGAGGTCCTGTGGATACAATGGCCTCTTCCCTGGACAAAGCAGGAAAAAATGTTCTAAAGATTTCTAAAACCCCTGAGACTGGAAAGGAAGAAGAGGTGGCTGAGCAAGAGGAGATGAAATGCTTCCATTCTGAGAATAAACAAAGCACATCATGGCCACTGCTCCTGGAGAAAGCCCCCACTGTCTATGCCAAACCCCAAGACTATGTGGAGATTCATAAAGTTAACAAAGATGGAGTGCTATCCTTGTTCCCCAAACAGAGAGAAAATGACCAGACAGAGAAACCCAGGGCGCCTGAAGCCAGCAAGGAGTACACCAAGGTGGCTGGGGTTGCAGATAACAACATCTTGGTGTTAGTGCCAGATTCTCGAGCCCAGAACACAGCTCTGTTTGGGGAATCAGCCAGGAATGTACCACCATCACTTGAACAGAACCAATCTGAGAAAGATCTCTCCAGCTTTGCTGCAACCTCGAGCAACTGTAGACTCCAGCTGGGCAGGCTGGATTACCTGGATCCCACATGCTTCATGCACTCCTTTCACTGAGAGCTACATTTATGAAACGGTCGGCCAAAATGTGATTTTTCTCTTCAGGTAACACTACAGAGTCATGAAATAGTATGGTCTGCTAGCAAATGTTCAGGATGTGGGTTTTTTTTTAAAGCACTACTTCACTCCTTTTTGTGCTCATGTCCAACACTTGCCTCTTTTCAACAGCTGATCTTCAGAACAAATCAATGTGTTTCCTGTGATTTATAGATTTGCCTTTTGATAATATATATAAAGAGATAGATAGATAGATATTAAGTATATGCATTCAATGAAATAAAAGCACATTTGCTTACTGTTCTTGAGGGATGGTGCCAACAGGTATAGCCTCTGCATGTGACAGAAGGTATGAAACAGTAAAAGTGACTTAGCACAAGAAGATAACAGACATGTTGAAAAATGCTTTTGAAACATTGTTTTTAAAAACTGATTGCAAAGCCTTTACACTCCTTTTCATTTTTATTAGGATGGTCCAAATATAGCACTTTTTGAAAGAATACATTCCAGGACACCAGCCAAATTGTTTACATCAGTCCCTATACCTTACTGACCTATTATGGCCTATATGCAAATGGAAATATGCCCCCAATTTTTTCTTAAGGTAATTTGAAAATCGTGGGTTATTCTGCCTAAACTTTATTTTATTCTAAGGCTTCTAGAGTATATATTTTGGGGAAATAAAATTGTCTTACAGAATAAGGCCTGTGAATCCCACGTAGTGAACCATTTTCAAATGTTTTCCTTGCTTGATTTAAGCAGGTCAGATGATTTGTTATAGACCTTGCTCTTTTCTTAGTGGAAAAAAATTTCCCAAAGACTAACTTTAATCTAAAAGGTTATCATTGCAGGATGCTAATAGAAGTGTTGCCTTACTGTACATACAACTCTACTTTAATATAAACCCGTAAGTTTAGCAATGTATTTTTGAAGACTATTTTTCTATTGCTTGGTAAAGTAAAGACTATTTTCTACCCTCCCAGTACTGCTGTTTATGTGTTCAAGTGGGTACAGTAATTTCTGCTTCAAGGTTACAATGAGTATTCAAAGTATATGCAGTCCCTGTTAGAGGGAGATGCCAGACCAACCCGTTGCCCACTGAGGAAAGTGAAGTGGATGAAAAACTCAATTAAGGACAATAGAGTACAGTTTATCTGATTTTCTTTTTTATCTCCAGGATACTTTAAACAGCAACCATCACTGACTTAGGATTTTAGGGCTCTCTATAGACCTGAAATATTTCTCCCATGAATTTAGGGTTCTGTCTACATATGGGTGAGTCTTAAGAACCACCATGAAAAAAGAGAGTGATGACTGCTAATGGTTTCCAAGACAGAGGTTTGACTTTGTTTTGTTTACTTTAATCTGAGCAATCCTGAACACAAAAGGATTTTAGGCAAAACCAAACATCAGCATCTCTTTGAAATAGATGCATTTACAAATTGTTGGCAGAGGCTGTGCTCACATCAGGAATGTCCAGATAAAAGTTTTAGGAAAGCAAGCATCGGCACAGTGAGAAGAACAGCTTCCAAGGTCAAGGAACATTAGGATCTCAAGCCAACTCCAAGGGCAGGCTTCCTGAGAAGTTGAAAGCCTTGGATCTCCACTTAGCAGGAGCATCCATGACTCATTGGATGTACTCTGTCTCCCTTTATTTTTCATCTCACCTATTGGCAAATCAACTTGCTAGCTGGATAAAGAGCTGAACTCACTTCTTGTGAATTAAATATGTCACCCAACAAGCACATGTTGGTAGAAACAGGACTCTGAAATTCCCTGATGACTGAAAGTAAACATATAGCCAAGGCTTTCAGGACTGCAAATACAAACACTGAGGCGTATTTTCCCAATACACAAACATCCTGTGGGCAATAGAAGCACTTGGGAAAGTTGTTCGGCTCCTTCAATACCCTGAATCCTCCACATGGAATGTCTGAGGGCCAACTACATTGGTGTCATGTGGGCTCTGCTTGGAAATTTTGTGTGCAGCATCTCAAGCCTCTTTGAAGACATACAGAATTGGAGTCTGCATTTTACTGCATTTAAAAACTCCCAGATAGCTCATGTGCACACCCAAGCTAGAGAATCATTTTTCTCTATGACCATTTTCATGAAACATTATTTTTTTTTTCCCTCTCTTGGAAGGTATAGAGCAAGTCTGTTCAACTTGAAATGAGAAACACTATATGAAAAGAGAAAACAAAGACCAAACTATTAGTGATTTAAGATTCACACAATGATGAAGTTTATATGAAGTGACGTGAGAAAATGATGTGCAAAGTCCACACAGCCTTTGAGAGGGCCAATGAGTCCAGTTTACCTTGAAAGCTACTGACAAAGGAAATAAACCTCAAAGCCAGTGCAAACTAAACCTTTCCAAACATATTCTGTTCATCCCCAGGAGACAAATACATTTATTTACAAATTGCCACTATAAAACTGATAGTGCCTATGCTGCTCATAGTTCAACATTTTAAAAATCTGATTCAGATATATAATTTTACATCTATGAAGACTATGGCTGGCTAAAGTCAAGTTACATTGCACAATAATAAGTTAGCATCCAGGAAATAAAATAAGCTCTATAGTTCTATTCGTTTATTTGAATCTTTATGAATGAAAAAAAAATGCAAAATAGAAGCCAAGACACCTGGGTTCTAGTCCTGTTTTGCCTTGGAAAAACCAATTGCCTGTTCTGGAGTTCAGTTTTCTCTCGCTGCATTGGACCAATAATCTCTAAGGCCTTCCGGAATTCAGTCTTCTTGATTGTACGACTTGATGGATCATCTGAACCAATCCTCTGCATCTTAGTTAAGTCTTTGGAAGGCTATCGACACACAGAGCCACGTTCAGCAGTGTGTTTACTGCGCTTCACTCTCCCAGGTCTCAGCCCCCGCTCATCTTCACATACTGCACATGTACGTCACATAATGTGAGCACAGACAGGATAAGTCAGACTCTAGGACCACGTGCAAGTATGTGTGCTGAGATAAGACGTAGTGCTGAGAAAGACACCGGAAATGAGGCACCTGTCTTTAGAAAAATCACCTTTTATGCATCAAGCCATGCTCATTCCTGTGTGGAGCCTCAAATCTCTGTTCTCGCGTGTGGTCATTGACTGATTTCCCCATCACCATGTTTCATGAATAACCACTGGCCATGTAGATTAAAGAACCTTTTCGTCTGAATCATAAACATGTATAGTTTTGTAAGCAGCTATCTACAAATTCAAGTTATGAAGCACATGGAAAATTAATATATTCAGTGGATGATTGATGGAAGTTTAGGACGCAGATGGCAAAATATTCTCTGACAAGTTTACCAGCTGCATAGGAGAAACTTTAATATGAGCACAAGACTCAGCTGTGTCACTGAGTCTCAATAGATGATACATTCTCCCAAGTGCCTGAGACCAATTCTGGTAGTCAGTTATAGGCTATTGATTTACCGTACGCTAGTTTGGTGGGAAGCAGTCAAACTCTTGTTGCATGTGTAAAATCAAGGCTGGGAGATGCTTTACTTGACATGGTGCAAGAAAATTGGGGAATCCTTAGTTAATGAACAACCAAAGGACCTGGGCTACAGGGAAAAGCTCATCCTGGTGGGAAGCTAGCTCGTTCTTTTCTTTTTCTTTTTTCTTCTTTTCTTTTTTATTCAGCTGCCCTCTGCTGCTCATCATTTGCACTTAGCAACTTCCGTTTAGCATAGACAAGAACAGATCAGATTTGTATATGTTTTACAGCGTGTCTTTCTTTACTTTTGTTTTTTTTTTTTTTTAAGGGTTTCATTTTAGAAGAAAAGTCCATTGATTGGAAAGTAAATTTTATCTTAAATGGATTTCTGTTAAATAAATGGAGAGATGAGCAATAGAGAAGCCAGAAATGGGATGACAAAATGATCTAAAGACTAACCAACAAAATGTGCAGGGATTGTGTGTGTGTGTGAGTGTGAGTGTGTGTGTGTGTGTGTGTGTGTGTGTGTGTGTGTGTGTGTGTAGCTTAATTGAATCATCCCAAAACTGAAGTGAATAGTGTCAGTCATGTTGCTTGAGTCTGAACATGGCTGGAGACAAAACAATCAGCCTTTGATTCAAGACTCTCCATTCTGAAACAAAGTGTTGAAGCATTTTTGAATTACACTGATTATACGCCAGACTGTAGGAGGGACAATGTGTGCACCTTGAAGCTATGCACACAGATGGAAAACTAGTAATGGCCTTGGTCTGCCATGGATGAAAGCTTCATATAGATCTCATTGAACAAGATTTCTTTTCTGGCATTTTGGCTCAAGCACAATACTGATGCTGGTAGGAGATCTCTGAGCTCTCAACATCCAGTGCTGGGCCATATCACCATTACTAAGTAGGGTACAAGACCTTGATCATTTCTTTTAACTCTGGCCACTGGTTTCTTCTCTCTTAAATAAGTAGATCGAGCTCCTCAAACAGTATGTTCTTACAATGTCTACTAGGTCTGTCTTTAATGCTCATGGATTAAGTCAAATTTAAATTGCAGGTGAAAGGCCCAGGTGCCACTGCCAATGTACCCTTGGTGAGGCAGTGGATGCCTAAGACTGTGCAGAAATGCTTAAGAGCAAAGTAGCATCCATTTCTCCAAATCAGATAGACCATAACTCTTACCACTCTGCTTGCTTACCAGTTCTACATACATAGAGCCTTTTCAGTCCCTCTTTGCAAGAACTGTTATTCTCCCTACAAATGAGTGGTGAACTTGGGGTGTATAGGAACAAGATTAACCATAAACAATCACTTTGGCTCTGCATAAGATGAATCAGTTGTTAAATCTCCACACAGACACAAACCCAAATTGAGGTCATATGTCAGGCCTCATTTAGACATGCACATGTTTAAAGATTCAAGGCAGGAACTCGTCAAGCCAGAAACATTTCATCTAATAAGCCTGAGCTACCTTGATGAGTAGGCATTGACTGTGTTAATGAGAAACTATAAAATATAAACTGTTTGCCTCAGAGTTTATGATCTAACCAGAAAGCCTACTTAATAATTACAATCCTTTCCTATGAAGAGCAGACATGTCATCTGAGAATCACATGGGAATTTTCTCCTCAGAGTTGTTTTTTTTTTTTTCCAAGAAGGTAAAGTTGGGTTTGAGCACTCTACATGGTACCAATTTCCAATGGAGGGAAAGGGTAGCAAACAGAATGTTCCAAAGTGTGGGGCATATCAGGACCCCACCAAATAGAGAGCATTCATTAATGCAAATCTTACTGAATATGGTAAATCTACATGTAGCTATGAATTAATTGCTAAGAGGCATATATAACTCATGAGACTATGGCTAACAGCTGTTCTGTTCACACCAAAGCACTGAGACACATAGAGTAGAAAGGCATCCATCTATATGGTCTGGTCAATGAGTAAAGGAGCTCACAGATAATCTTAGTATGTTGATTAGTACTTACCTACTGTTGTTTTAAAAGAGAAGAACAATTCTAAAAAACCTTTTGTGACTGAAACAGTACTGTCAAATATAAACTTTAATAGTTATGATCAAACTAGGCTCCCTTGGACAAAGTTAAAAATACAGGCTTAGTTTTTTTGTGCACATTTTGCAAATTGGAAAATGTCACAGTCTCTAAAATTTAAAAACAAAAAAAGCTATATGGGACAATACCTCTGAAAATCATTTGTTTTACTAAATTCCTGAGAAGAGGATTTTGAATTTTTAAGACTACCTCCCTTCCACATCCTAATGACCTTTCTTCAAAGCTGATTATTCTTAGAAATGAAAGATGCCACATTTGTGTTTGGACTGGTGTTGAGGGAATATTTGATATATTTCTCATGTGACACTCCTCGCTCTAAAGTATCTGTTATTTTACACTATATTGCTTTTTGTGCTTCAAAACCAGTATACACCATATTGAAATATATAATCATCTTGTTGTAAATTTTATCATGTGATACAAATGAAAATCATTTAGTGATGTATGATCTAACCATATCTAATTTCAAAATGATTATGTCTATGTCTGTAAAGCAAAACTAAAAATATGTAATCATATATGTAATCATACATTTCTGTTGAAACTGTGAATGTACTGATTTTTTTCCCTTAATCTTCGTCTACAAGTGATATTGGATGTCATTCTATAGCTAACCTGGGTTGTTAATGTGTCTAAAGTACAATCCACCAATTACTGAAATGTCAGTCCTTTGGCTTTGCTTCATGTGATCCCCGAGTGTTCTTTGCACCTTGAGACTTGCTTTTGTGCTCTATCGTTAATTATAAACAATGGAAGAGCCTCTTGTATAAACCAAAGTAATCCAGATGCTACCCATTAAGTGATGTGTCTTCTTTAAAGCCATATTAAAGCAAAAACTCCGCTGTAGCATAAAGTTCCCTTTTCCAGAGCTGCCACTACCTCTTTCTTGCTTTTTCCCTACAATGTGCCAAGCAAAATTTAACCTTAGGTGGAAAATTAGAAGTGATTGCTCTCATCGCCATTTTGAACCTGATAATAAACCTTCTAATTCACTGCTTTACAGATATACGCTAGGTTTTATGAATGACCATTTCTACATTTTGATATTTTGTAGATGTTGGCTGATGAGTAAAATGCAGAAAGACTACACAGTAAGTCATCAGTTTTTAAAAATATATTACAGACTGCAGGTATTTTTCCTATTGGTGAGTCACCTGGGTCATTATATTTGAAATACCCAACACAGTGCCTGGATCAAAGGTGTTTGCTGCCTTTGCCTCCCTGCTTCTATTTTTTTGTTGTTTGAAGTGGAAGTGAACAGAATTATGTGGGTGTGGATGAAGTTATTTCCTTAGAGAATTTTTGCTGCTAGAAGATCTATAATCATGAATTAGTAATTTAATTTTCCAAACTCCCAAGAAATAAATATCCTCTTTATTTGATTTTAATCATCAAATGTATTATGGTATCAGGAGAGTCAGCCATTCACCAGAAATAATCTTGTTTTGACTTTAAAAGACTCATTTCTATGTGTCACTATGACAATACCTACTTTTTTTACCATTAAATGGTTATCCACTGCTAAGTTTGTATGATTTGTCCTCTTACATTTTTCACTCTGTGCATCTTGGGTTATTGCACAATTGTACTTCCTGGTTTTCACAAATGTATTAATTTGTCTCCATCCACTTTGCAGGGACAAAATGGATAGTTAAATAATTGTTAATAATATGAATGTCATGCTAATTTCTCTCACATAATTTTATTGCATGCCAAAAAATAATGCTTGCCAAACAGAATCTTAGCCATTCCAGAATAATATGGTCATTATATTTCTATTTGTGTCATTATTGAAAATGCCCAGCCCAGTGCCTGGCTCAATAAATGTTTATTTCCCTTGTTTGTCCTTTTTTCTTTTAATTTTAAGTGATCATAAGCAGAATACCCTGCATATGGCTAACGCCATTTTACTGAAGACTTTTTAACCACCTAATCATCTGTAATCAAGAAATTGTTCACATAGTTGGACAAAACAGATTCTCCCATTTGTGCTCAATCATCCCAATGGCAAGACAAAATCTCCCTCATTTATCTCATTTGTATCATATGAGAAGTTGGTAAAAGTAAACTAAGATAAAATTGGGTTTATGGGGACTGAATGAAGGGCACTCATTTAATAATGTAAAGGACCAGCCCACCAAAGGGTAAATGGGATCCTTTTGAACAGTGTGACTCATCACTATTACTGACATCCTTTCTGTCAAAATCTATCCGACTCAGCATGAATTGATAATCTTTATCTTTGAAGCAGTTCGATCTAGACTCATTCTCTGCTCATGCAGTGTTACAGAACTGTGCATGGTGTGCTTGGGTAGCTTGGAGAGCTCTTCTCTGCACCCACTAGTGCTCTAGTTACTGGGTCTTATTGAAGAATGGACATTTTCTTTCTCACGGTGACTCTCAGTGCCTAAAGCCTGACTTTGGGCAAAGCATCGCTGACTTTTCTGTGCTTCTATTGATACCATCTGACTTTAATTCTAGGGCTCATGTGTATTTTTAATGTGCAACATTTGGAGTGTGGGTCACCAAAAATAATCAGCCATACAATTAATGGTGACCTGAGGACATAAAGTAGCTGACATGTCTTCTGAATGAATTGTGTGTGCTTTTCTGAGAGAAAACAGAAACTCACATTGCCACATCTTGCCTGAATGAGATTTAATGTCTGAACCCATTTAGTCCTCTTCCAATTACGTAGTATAAATACCCATCCCTCTGTCTAGAGGCTGGAAGATTCAACTTCCATCTTAGTATATAGACTATAAGGAATAAGGTTATTCAACTCTAAGGATGTTACAGAATATGGGAAGAAAATTTCCTGCTGTGTTTGCTAGCCCCTCTAAAGTGCGCTGGGGAAATCTGACCAACTTCTGATATTCTGAAATTCAGAGTTCTTACCAATTAAAACCATGGTTCTTTTATGGCAAGTGCTTTTCACACCGTACTGCACAACTTCAGATATCCCTGGGAACATCAAATATTCTTCTCTTTTTATGACTGGGTTTATATTAAAGTATGTTCTTTACAAACTGACTTAAAGCTCATATCATTTTATGAGTTTTATAAAATACCTTAAGTCAAGAAGATAGCCAAAACACCAGTTGGATGTTGGTTATTGAACAGGGGTGGAGTAGTTTCATAAATGTGCTTAGAAAAATTGTAAATGTCACCAGTACAAGTTTGGAGTGGTATTGACTTCATATGAAATTTAGAATGCAACCTTAAATGGCATTTCTAGTAGTTTTGATTTACATGAACAATACTGGTAGTATTTCTGAACTTGTTTAGATGATTTTCCAATCCTTTTTGAGAATCAATGTTTTTGCAGTGGTAGCAGAGTTTACTTTAAATTCATCTTAAGTTGTTTCCTGATATATATTTATACCATGTATAATATGAAAAATGATACTTGAAGCACACTTTTTGTTTATTAATTTGCTTTTGTTTTGTTTGGTTTGGTTTGGTTTGGTTTGGTTTGGTTTAAGGAAGAGGAAAATTAGAGACCTCAGATGGCTTAGTTGGCAAGAAAGAGGAAAACGGCATTCCAAACCTCTCTGGAGCTAAAATATTGAGGCACATGCCAAAACATTTTAGCTTAGGCCACTCATCCACGGCATGTTTGTCCAAAGGCAAAAATTATACTCAGCTTTCAACACTTTCTTTTATTTTTCCTTCTAACTCTAAATCAAATATGAATCATGCCTCCAAATAGACTGAGCTCTCCATCTCTTCCACTGCCCCCATCTTCCTTGTTTTTACATGCAAACATGACTGAAAACATCTAGAAGTTTTTTGAATTTTCTCCTGGGAACAACCAAGAACAATGAATAGGGGAATTTCCAAATCCAAGTTGCAATCAGATTATGAAACTACAAATCTTAGTAACAGGATTGATATTTTGTGGGGGGGGGTGGGGGGTGGGGGAGTGGGGGAGTGTGGGGGGGTGTTAAAACTTCTTCCAATCTAGAATCACCCCACATCTTCACTTAAAATTTCAGCTACAGTTTGGTCATATTTTTGTTGAATAAAGTATTTCATAAGTGCCTGGAAATTACATAGAAAATGTAGCAAATACCTATCTATGAGCATCAGATTTCCTCAATATCAATATTTCCCCCTGCATGTTTCATATCTTTTTTTAACTAAAGAAACATCACATATCATGTATGTTCTTCAAAACTCAATTCTTTATTCCTTTATTCAGTGTCACCCACAATCTTGGAGTTGTTGTATATAGTCTTTAAAAAAAATTACACTTACCTCATATCCACATGTCAGTAAGTGATACATGTAATCATTCAAATTTTATGAATTTTTTACATTTGTACGGTTCTTCTTGCTGCTTGAGATAGAATTTTCTGAGGTTGGTATAGGCATATATTGCTATGTACGTGGATTTTGTTTTGTTTACCGTTAGCATTTTTAAGATATAAGTAGCTTCTGTTTGTTATCCTACCTGCTGGAAGCAATTGTAAAGAGTTTGAAGAGTCGCTCCATAGTACGAATGTAGAGTGTGACACAAAAAGCCTACCTTGGCCTTCCCTAGACACCAACAAATTCCTCTCCCCAAAGTGCTTGCACCAATATACCTGTCGCATCCATGTCTCCCCATTTTTATAATCACTTAGTATCGTCAGATGTTTTCTTTTTTTGACAATTTGATGAGTATAAAATGAAGTGTTACTACTATTTTTAATGTCCTTTTCACTCAAAACCCCATATAATATCTCAACGATTCATTCACATTAATTTGTGCTTCTGTCTACCCCTGCCCTGGTGCTCTGATATGATTCTTATGTCTCATACAAAATCCAAATACTCAGCAAAACAATTCCCACATCGCTATACCCCTTCCACAAAACATTCTGCTCATTCCAGTTTTTCATCATATAAATTTGAGATGATCCTATCGTGGCTCGTAAACTCTTGTGCTGGGAACTAGACTGTTATGTATTAAGGCTGTATATCAGTTCCAGTAGAAGCTGCCATTTACTTGTGAGCTTGGCCCATTGCTTTGTTGGCATTGGCCTTCAGTAGAGCTTTATACTGATCTTCATGAGCATTTGTGCTTGTTATACAAAGCTCATTTCTGGACCCTGGTAAGTCTTGTTTCTATTGTCATTGGCATCTTTTGAAAAACAAGAATTATTCTACTTTAAGCAGTTACTACTAGGTAAAAGCATTCACTCTTTTTTTATATATATATTTACCTTATATGTTGGAACTTAATTAGTTCTTACAATTTGTAGATTTTCTTTTTATCTTTCTTTTTTTTTTTTTTTTTTTTTTTTTTCCTTTACAGCTATATCCTCAGAAAACAGCTTTACTTGTCCTTTCCAGTACTTACACATGTCTTATTTCTTTTTCACGATCTGTTACTTGAAGTAGAGTTTCTAATATAGTGGTGAACACAACCGGATGGAAAAGGTCTTCTTCCTGGCTCCTGACTTAGAAAAAGAATGTGGCTAAAAGTTTGCTGATGGGTGGTACAACATCGTGTATCATTTATACATACCCTTGGTTATGCTAATGAAATCCATTCATGTTCCTATTTTGATAATTAATATGTGACTTTTCTCTATTAATTAATGAATAAAGTATTATAGTAAAACTGTTTAGAGAAATTATTTTTGGCTAACTTACCATTGTATTCTTGAGAAAACATCACCTGTTCATGGTGTATTTTTGCCACTATTATTAAATCTATTTTTTATTAGGATTTTTTCACTTACGAGATTAATCATTTCCCTGCTTAAAGTATATAATTTTATGAGGGGGGCATAGGTAAATTAAGATCAAAGTTTAAAGATTCCTTTTTCTTTAAGGTTTTCAACTTCGCTAATGCTGTGATCCTTGTGACCCTCAACCATAAAATTATTTTGTGGCTATTTCAGTAGCGATTGTATTGCTGTGATTAATTATAGTGTAAATATCTGATATGCAGGGTCTCTAATATGCAACTGCTGTAGCAGTCATGACCGACAGGTTGAGAAGCACTGCTTTAGTAAGTTTAGCTCTAGCATTTTTATTTTAATCTCTTCACTCTCCAATGTCCTTTTATCATAGCATCTATTTTTTTGAATGACATTAGCCTCTCTTTTGGGTAGTGAATTTCTTGCCCTCACTTTCTAGTGTTCTGTCACCATGTTTTAGGTGTGTCTAACAAATTCATAGCTATATTTCTGTTTACCACCCCCCAGTTGGGATTTTTCTGCTGTTCTTTATATCAGTTTTCCCTCATTTAATGCATTCTTTCTTTATTTTCCCTTTTGCATTCTGAATTATACAAATGAGTCCAGTTTGTAATGATCATTACAGAAGCAGGCATTGATTGAAGGTCCTTGTCAGGTACCTCATGTATTTGAGGACCCCAAGTTTTGAGGCAGTCCCCCTGGTCCCCAGGAACAACAAGAGTAAGTGAGCAAGTGCTTAGAAATGTCATTCTGAAGAAAAGTTTGTGCCTTGGTTCAGGGATTCAAAACAAAGATCAGCTCAAAAATCACACCTTCAGACAGGTTCCTGCTGTGTGGTTTACCAAGAAGACATTGTAAGATGTACTCGTAAGTCCAAACTTTCATGAAAATAATCGTCAATCATTCTACCACTTCCATGACTGAGCAACACTTTAGTAAGCAGTTCATAGTTTCTCTCTCACATAGGGATGTACATGGGAAGGCAGAAGCCAGGAATAGCAGAGTCAGGGCGGGGGGGGGGGGATGATATAGAGATGTACATGGGAAGGGAGAAGCCAGGACCAGCAGAAGTCGGGGCGGGGGGGGGGGTGTATGGATAACCAAACACATACGTGTGCGTGTCACAATGAAGCCCATTATTTTGTTTACCAAGTAAAAATAATAATAAAAAGGAAGTGTTTTGAATGAGCATTGTGAGTCAGACACTATGCTGGGGGGGAGGGGTGAGTAAGCGACATCTACGCACCCTGTGTGCTCTTTGGTATTGGAGTTCAATAGGAAAACCAAAGTAACCTCTGTGTCCCAGGTCTCTGCAGAACGTGGCTTCTTAAGGAGCAAGTCCAGTCATTCTGATAGAACTTATCCAAGTGTCTTTGTACTTCGTGCCACTTTTCAAGAAACTTGGTACTGCAGGAACCTATTGGCTCTGGCTTCTGAAGCACAGCTCCCCTTTTCCTCATGCACTTTATCAATAGTCGAGCCATCCTGTGCGTATCACTCCTCACAGTCCATTACCGCTGAGATGGAATTCCTATCATATGGGGCTTTGTGTGACTTTTACTTTACCAAAATCTTTCCCAGAGAGTATTCTCTTTCCATCCCACAGGCTCCGAGAGCTGGAGCTGTAAAGGATTACTTTGAGAATGCTGGTATTTACTGGTGATAGCTTACTGAAGCATGATCTGGTATTGACAAAAAATGCCTTGGAGGCCAAAGGCAAAGTCCGTCTGCCCTCAGAACTTAAATGACTAACAAGTGGTAAGCCTGTCCTCCCTTCCACTCGCTGATGATGTTTGCTCAGCTTTTATTTTCAAAGAGAAATTCTCAAATCTCCCAATCTGATAAAAATACACTGTGCATATCTAACAAATAGCTTCAGATGGAAATAGCTTGAGATGGAGGGTAAAACATGGAGGTTCCACGCCCCTGTTGACTAACTGTCTTGCTGGAAGTTCTTCTCTGATTGGGAAGAGTATGCCTCATCTGCCCAAAGAAGAAGGAGAAGAGAGAAAACATTTGTCTCTTAAATGTCTTATAACCCAGGTGCATCATCTATTTAGCCAGCCTTCTAGAATGAACCTTGGGCAAGATTTGGACCTGATACTCCAGATAACTCTTAGGGTGAGGAAGAAGTTTTCCTACATGGAATCTCTCTCCTCATCCTCCCTGTTTTCAGATTCAATTCTACAGAAATCAAACAACAAGCATCTTGAAAATGGCTTTATAAAACATTAAACCATAAATTGATGGTATCTCATTGGCATATGTGCTTACATGTTGACCTAGGAACCTTTCTTCACAGAATTTTTTCACGGGGGTGGGGAGGATTAAATACACGCAATTCTGTCTGCAAACACAGTGGAGATGGACATACTCAATAAGGCGTAGAGTCTTGAGGTAAAGCGTGGTTGTCACTACAGTAAGAAGATGAACAAACTGGAATTGATTACTTCCTTGAACCCATCAGAGAAGTAAAGTTGAAAAGTGAATCGTCATCCTGAAACTTAGAGAGACAGGTAAATTCTAACAGGCACAATCAAGGTCTTACCTGGGGTGGAAGGCTCCGCGTCCATAACTAGCAGGAACACTTAAATAGTGTGGACAGACTACCGGAAGTTAGGTATGGACTAACACGAAAAGAGAAAGTCTCTGGCAACCATCATTAGGATGATTCCTAAACTTTTATTTGTCATGTCTATAAAAACATCCCTGGCTTGTCAAGGTTTAGATCACCTTGTTCTTGTGGCTATAAAAACAAAAAAAATTCAGGAATGCACTTAGCACCTTCAGTTTAGCAGGGTCTGTTCCCCAGGGAGACTGGTTTTGCCAAAGCCCTACACTGGGAAGGACATCTTCTGGCACTCTCTGCTCTTCTGTCAACAACTAAGGCAGAAAGCAACAAAAAAAACAGGTACAACAGCAAAAAAAAAAAAAAAAAAAAAAGATGCAAATGATGGAAACTGGCAAAGGGAACAGGCAGGGACACTTTGTTCTTCGTATTGTTTTGTTCTGTTTCTTAAGTTATTCTATCAGAAAAGTAACTGGGAAGTTGCAGTCCGGAGACATGCAGCTGCTGAAAGCCTGAAGTATAATCATTCTAGGACAACAGTGTGCGCTTGTAGCTTCATAGTTAGACAAGCTGCCAGGCTGTTGACATAGCTCAGTAGGTGGTAATTCCCAGGAAGTCCAATGGCCTGAGTTTAATCCTCTGCAAGGAAGAGAGCTGACTCCTCCTGAAAACTGCCCTCTGGCCTGGGTAGACAAAGGCAAAGATATTATCGATCGCTGGAGGCTGAGGCAAAGGGATCATGAATTAAATGGCAGCTTGCGTAGTGGTGACTCAAAGTCAAACCAGAACGGCTCATTCAAGAAATGTTAATGCTCTGGTGCTTAAGCTGTGGAAAACATCCCATAGAGCCCCATTTCCAACTAGGCTAACACAAAATCTCCTGCTAAGGGTCTCTTTGATTCGGGTCCTTTCAAATGTCATGTGAAGCTTTCATCAAAGGGAATTATTACAAAGGATGTGAAGTGTTAAGATGGAAAACATCTGAGGAGACAAACAAACATCAGAACTAGACAATGTTATATAACTGTGATTAATATGTTAAGGACTCCAATAAAAATTATATATATATGCATATATACATATATACATGTATATATAATGTCAGATGAAAGGAAGGAACTGTAAAAGAGAATCAAGAAAGTTCTAGAAGTCAAAAGCACTGTAACAGAAATCAGCAGTGCCTTTAACTGACTCGGGAAGACTACGTTCATCTGAGGGAGTCAGTGCACCCAAGCACAAGTCTAGAAATTTCCCACACTAAAGTACAAGCAGAACAAACAAATGGGGGAAAACATAAGAACTTCATAGAACCATGGAACGTTTTCAAAAGGCGTAACATAGTGTAATTAAAATACCAGTATGAAAGGACAGGGTATCTGAAATAATAGCGGCTGCCATGGTCTGAGTGTTCATATTACCTCCTCTGAAATTTACATATCTAGATGTCATCCCCAAAGGGGCAGTGTGCAGATGGTTGGCAGGATGACTACCTCCTGTACGTCCTGAAAAGGGCATTCTTCCGAGATCAGTGCCTTTAGGAGAGAGAGAGTGAGCCTAAGGAATCCGCTTGCCCTGCTTCTTTGTAATATACATGTAAAAATATGTGAAAATTACCACGCATGAAGACCGTGGCATCAACGTTTGCAGAAGCCTGTTGACACCAATTCTTGAACTTCGTAGCCTCCCAAACAGTAAGAAATATATTTCTATTTCATAAGTTAGTCTATTTCACATCAGTCTACATGAGCTAAAACAGTGGCAAAGGACTTTCCAAAAGTAAATAAAATACATAATGGAGTATTATAAAAGCCCAGGTCTTTCTTCTGTGTGACAAGTTGCATTATGGGTACCTTACTAAATTGCATGAGAATGAACACAAATATGTCATCCTGTGTTTGGTAAAATTTGCTCTATGCCCTAAAATATCTACTTCAGATAAATTTCTGTACAGTGCAGAAAAGAATATATATTCTGAATCTTTCAGTACAATATTGTTTAGCTAGCTGTTAAGTCTACTTGATCTACAATTTAATTTAACTCTGATGTTTTTCTGTTGATTTTTTTCTGGATGACATATCGTCTGTTGATGAGAGTAAGGTATTAAAATCATGCCATATTATTAATGTATCAATTATATTTATTTTAAATTGTCTGATAATGACAATACCTTGTACTTTATAAACTAATAGCATTGTTTCATAAAACTGAGTTGCTGAACATTGGTGTATATGTGTTTATAAACATTGTATAAGCTTGATAGATTGGTTCCATTATCCATATAAATTATGTGAGCTGTCTTATCATTTCTCACTAGTTTTGTTTTAAAGTCAGCTTTGGTAGACATACGTGAGTGTGGATTCTCCTGCTTTCTTCAGGTTCTGTTGGCTAAGAATTTCTTTTCTATACTTGCACTTTTAGGCTGCGTTTTTCTTTGTCGGTTATGTATACAGCTAGCAAGCAGCAAACAATCAGTTTGTTGTGTTGTTTAGACAGGGGCTGCTTTGATTTTTTTTTAACCAAATACACTAGTCTGGGTCTTTTTTTAAGGATTTATTTATTTATTACATATACAGTGTTTTGCCTGTGTCTACACCTGCACACCAGAAAAGAGCATCAGATCTCATTATAGATGGTTGTGAGCCACCATGTGGCTGCTGGGAATTGAACTCAGGACCTTTGGAAGAACAGACAGTGCTCTTAAGCTCTGAGCCATCTCTCTATCCCTAGTCTGGGTCTTTTAATTGAAAACTTCATACCATTAACACTAGAGCTATGACTGGAAGTTACATACTAATTCCTGTCATTTGTTGATTATTTTGTGGCATTTGACCCTTTCCTGTCTTCATTGGTTTATCTACTCTTCTAGTGAGAGTCAGTCTTTCCTGTATTCTTGTGCCTGTGAAAGACTTTGAACCCCACAATTAAAGATGAGCAGGGCAGGAAGAACCATGTTGTGTTATAGTTAAAGCACTAGACACTGGCAATGAGGAAAAACGATGAAAGCTGCAAGAGAGAGCATCATCTTACATATAAACACGTCTAGGGTTTCACAGCCTCTTGATCCTGCACATCCATCTCTTTCCCAAGATGTGAGGAACTCTTTTCTATCATATTTAAAACGGTTTCTGTTTCTTTACTTTGTACCTACTCTCCTCTTTTTTTCTTTCTATGACTCACACATTTGGCCTTTCAATGGTGGCCCAGAAGTCTTGCAGTCTGTATTTTTACTTTTTAAACCTTCTTTATTATCATCTGGATATTTATATTGGTCTATCTTCATGTTCTGATAGTCTGTCCTCCAGTTAACCCACTTTACTGGTGGAGATTCAACTGAATTTTTATTTGATTTATTAATCTTTTCGCTTCTGAAATTTCATTTTGTCCTTTTTTATCTCGTGTTGAACTCTTTCATATGCATGACTGTCCTGCTTATTTTACTCAGAGATTTACTCATATTTTATTAACTCATTTGGGTATTAATTTATGTCTTTGAATTTGCTCATGGTTGTTATCACTTTTCCATTTTGACTATTATTTCATCCACTCTGCTAGCCTTAAAAATCGGTTACTGTGGAATTTTTCGCTCTTTCAAGGAGTCATGCCGCCTTGTTTTTCATATTTCTTATATTTCTGCGTTGGAATTTGTAGGTCTGGGTTTGGTTTGTGGTCAGAGGCAGCTTCAGTCACTCTCAGATATCCAGTTTCTCAGCCACAAAATGGGGTGAACCATAAGCCTTCGGCCAACTGTTCGTAGTTTCCTTCACTCAACTGTCTGCTCTTAGGGCAGGGAAGCCACATAGGGATGCGATAACCAATGCCTACAGAACATTACCATACTCCATCCTTGGGGTCTATGCCTATTGGTTAACTCAGCTCCCATAAACAATCACTCATTCCCCCTTGGAGAGCCCTGGTAGTTATCATTATTGATTGATGGCCCCCAATGACAAACAGCCTACCCTGTGATTCCTACTGACTTCCCACTGAAAGGAGCCCCCTATGGTTCTGACTCCATCTCTCTCCTATAACTAGACTGGCTCTTCAAGCAAACACAAGGTGGATCATCGCCTGGCCCTTCTTGGAGGATTCCATAAACTGGAAAATGCAGGGGAACTTGACTCCTGAGGTTGCAGATTCAAATAGGAGCCCTCAAAATGGGCACCATCATTGTGACCAAAAGCTGAGAACAAGACAAAATTTTCCCAGTGCCAAAAATCTATACAGTCTCCAGGATGCCTGGCTGGATAGACTCCAAATTTGGTCAGTGATGAGATCAGTGTTAATTGTGTTTTCTGAGTGGCTCGTGTTTGCTTTCTTTTAGCTCAGCTTCTGCCTTCTGCCACCCACTTTCACATAGTGAAATCTCTGTCTCTGTGTGAGTTTGTGTATGTCTGTCTCTCTGTATGTATCTCTCTATCTCTGTCTCTGTCTCTGTCTCTCTCTCTGTCTCTCTCTGTCTCTCTGTCTCTCTCTCTGTCTCTCTCTCTGTCTCTCTCTCTCTGTGTCTCTCTCTCTCTTTGTGTGTGTGTGTGTGTGTGTGACACACCTGAGTTGGTTTTTTTTTTCAGTTTACATAGCTCTGTCTGTTCACAACTGTCAGTTTACATGGCTGTCTGTTCACAACTGTAACTATCATGTGTGCCTTCCAAAGCATTGGCTCTCTCTATCCTTAGCCCCTAATTCTCTGCAGTGTCTCTACAGCCATGAAAATGCCTCACCCATGGAAGGAGTCTTTCTCCCCATCTGTTCTTCTCTAGAGATTTTTTTTTTAACATTCTCTCTGGTAGTGTTGAAACATTGCGCCTTCCTGCTGTCAGCCATCTTGAAGAGTAAATGACACCGCTCTTCAGCCATCCTGCTCTGTGCCTCACAAATGCAAGCGATTGCTGGAGCTTATTAGTAGGCGGTGATGTCCCTCCCACTACTTTCATGCTTTTCTGGCCTTGAGTGTGCCTTCGCTTGTCTGTCTACTTAAGAAAACACATTTTATGATCATCAGACTAATCCCGTCTTGAAATAAAAAAAAGTCATAATCATTCACCTCTCCAGAAGTTATTCGGATGTACTATTTTGCTTCCTACCTTGGATAGCTCCTCATGTTGAGTGCTTGAACAAAACCTCAAATCATACAGTGCCCCCCAAAATTCCAGTCATAAAGACTGCAGCTTATAATGTGCCCAAGCATAAAACCGATAGTGTGGAAGAGCTGAAGAACAGAAACCAGACTTTGGGGAGTTGACACCTAATGGCCCCACAGTCCAACGGCATCACAGACTCTGAGCTGAGGAGAAAGGCTGTGTCCACCGCCCTCGCTGATGTGCCATCCTGCAGCGCTTGGTCCGCCGCTTCACATAGCTGCTCCCAACAGCCCTGGGAACATAGTGGGCTGGGAGCTGGATCCCAGCAAGAGAATACAATTCATATTGAATTCATATTAAATCTGACCTTGCCTGGTACTATTGCTCCCGGTAGGCATTTTTGGATAAAAAGTCATTTCTTGGATGTTATTGAAAGATATGTCAGAGCCAACTGCCTTTTTTTGTTTGTTTGTTAGAAGCAAGTTGGACTTAAGAAATGGAATGGAGCTGGGATCATATTCAAGGAGAGGAGGTCCCCATCAGTCACAGTCATAGGGAAGGGGAATGGGGTGAAAGCGAGGAGGGAGGGAGGAATGGGAGGATGCACGGGATGGGATAGCAATTGAGATGTGATATGAATGATTTTATTTTTCAATAAAAAATTTTAATGATTAAGGAAAAAAAAGAAATGGAGCTGGGGAGAAAGTGTCGGGCCTGAGGGGAGAGGTCAGGAAGAGAGATACAAGATAGTTCCCACAGATAGCAGGTGGCCTGCCTCTGCAACTTGGTAAGAGACTCTGGCACAGTCTCTCATGATAAGATGTTCCCCCTCTTTCCCCCTCTCCACTACCAAGGTTGGAAAGATGGCTCAGGGGTTAAGAATGTTTGCTGTTCTTCCAGAGGACCAGAGTTCAGTTCCCAGGACCCCTACAGGACAGCTTTCAGCTATCTATATAATTCCAGCTTCAAGGGACCCAACACCCTCTTCAGACCTCCACGGCCACTTGCACATACTTGTCACTCACTCACACACATACACGCAAATAAAAATAATCATCATTTTAAAAAGAAAAGTGAAGATAGCCTCCTAAAATAGCAGGCTATCCTTACCCTCGAGTTGTAGGGTAGTGTAACTAGCGCGCAAGAACCTGAGGAAAACTCAAGAAGGAATCAATAATGTCTAGTCCTGAGATAAAGAGAAAACATTATAACCTGCAAATTAGAGGAGCAAGTCTGTAAAGTAGAAGGGATACGGCAGATAAAGCACTCGGTCGGCCCCCTCTGTCTTCCGTGTTGATCCTTTCATAACTTAGTGAAAGCATCTCTTTTAATGAAGACCCGCTTGCTGACCACAGTGTTCTTTCTCTGTGTACATAGCTCTCACTGACTACTCAATGAGAGTACGAGAACAGAGGACAAGACTTACCACGGCACTTTCCGTGAGACCTAGGGAGTCCATCCACCCCACCTCTTTGCCCTCTCGAGTTTTTTTTTTTTCCAGTTTTTGCTATTCATGTTCCATTCTGTTTTTTATAATTTTTTTAATTAATTTATTCTTGTTACATCTCAATGTTTATCCCATCCCTTGTATCCTCCCATTCTTCCCCCCCCCCCCCCCCCCATTTTCCCATTATTCCCCTCCCCTATGACTGTTCCTGAAGGGGATTACCTCCCCCTGTGTATGCTTATAGGGTATCAAGTCTCTTCTTAGCAACCTGCTGTCCTTCCTCTGAGTGCCACCAAGTCTCCCCTTCCAGGGGACATGGTCAAATGTGAGGCACCAGAGTATGTGAGAAAGACATATCCCACTCTCCATTCAACTGTGGAGAATGTTCTGACCGTTGGCTAGATCTGGGTAGGGGCTTAAAGTTTACCGCCTGTATTGTCCTTGGCTGGTGCCTTAGTTTGAGCAGGACCCCTGGGCCCAAATCTGCCTATCATAATGTTCTACTTGTAGGTTTCTAGGACCCTCTGGATCCTTCTACTTTGCTATTCTCCCATGCTTCTCTCATTTAGAGTCCCAATAGGATGCCCTCTCCTCTGTCCCAGTTTCCTGGTAAGTGAAGGCTTTTGTGGGACATGCCCCCTTGGGTTAGTATGCAGATATAAGTGAGTTTGTCACTGTCTCTCCTGTTGATACTGCTATTAAAAAAAAACACACATTGACACCCACTTTCAAATGGAGGAAACCTGGAAGAGATGGTCTCATAGCCAGCTGGTTGAATCATAAAATTTTATGGTTCTAAATATGGGGATAAAGACAAATATTGCACATTTCATACATGTACAGAAATCAAAAATGCACTTGGGATTAAGTTGTAGCTAGGCCATATATCTATTTTCTAGCCTCCTCAAGGCCCTGGGTTTGACCCTCAGAGGCACAACAAATAACAACAGTATTATTCCTAATAATAGTAAATCTCATATGATAACGTATTCATCCCAGCCAGGTGTGGTGGTGCATGCCTTTAATTCCAGCACTCGGGAAAGCAGCGGCAGGTAGATCTCTGTGAGTTCAAGGGCAGCCTGGTCTACAAAGCAAGTCCAGGATAGCCAAGGCTACACAAAGAAGCCTGTCTCTAAAAACCAAAAAAAGAAAAGAAAAAGAAAAAGAAAAGGAAAGGAAAAAAGAAAATGCATTCATTCCAAACAGTATACATGCCCACAAAAATCTATAAATATTTAAATAGTTTTCTGTGGAGATTAGAGTTAGAAGATGGTGGAACTGATGAACAAGAATTTAAGAAATTAAAAATATTATGAAAATAAATGACACTAACTCCACAACTGTCCTCTCCTTGTTCCATTCAAGCAACTAAAAGAATCTAAGTATATCCAGGGCTTTATGTAGCTACTCAGTACTCACTTTTTTACAATGAATGCCTGTTTCTCTGTTGCTCATGCCTTTTCTCTATCACTCCATTTTTAATTTTTTTCTGTCATGCTGGTTGAACCCAGGGCCTTGAATATGACAGACAAGCACTCTATCACTAAGCTTCGTCTCCAGTCCTCTTTTATTTTCATTATGAAACAAGCCCCTCACTAAATTATGCATGGTGGTCTTAACTCACAATATAGCCTAGATGGGCCTTGAACTTGGGTTTTTCCAAACTCAGCTTCCCAAGTAGGTAGGATTACAGGTATGAATATTACATCCAAATATTGTATCATTTGTTTATGCCAGTCCTCCTCCTGTCTTTCTTATCCACATCCTCTAGTTTCTCGACCCTTGATCCCCATCAAACAAATCCTACCTTTATTACTTTTCTCAGCACTGTGACAGAAGCAACGTAAGAGGGGACAGGTTTGTTCTGGCTCAGGGTTTAAAGGAGTACAGTCCCTCCATCCATCGTGGTGGGGAAGGCATGCATGAAGGCTGGACTAGTGTGGTCTGAGCATGTAGGAATATGAGGCAATGTGTTATTAAGTGCTACAAATCAGCAAGTGAGAGAGCTTGGATGAGTATAACCAACCGTCACTCTCTCAATCATACATCTGCAATCTATGCTCCACGGATAGAGGTTCTATAATTTCCCAAATCAGTGCCGCCAGCTGGAGACCAAGCACCTAAATACATGAGCCTGTTCAATGTGAAATCATAACCTACCACCTTTGCCCTCCCCCACTTAGGCTTATAGCTGTTTCACAGAGCAAAAGCAATATCTGGTCAAACTTCAAAAGTCCCCAGTTCTAACACTGCCCAAAAGCCATCAGTGTCTTCAGACAATCTCTTAACAATATGCCTGGTTGATTAAAAAAAAAATAAAAGTTAGACTTTTAATGTGCAGTGGCATATAGTAAGCATTCCTGCTCCAAAAGGGAAGTGTGAAGACATGGCAAAAAAAAAAAAAAAAAAAAAAAAAAAGGCTAGACCAAAACAAGGCAGAAACCCATGCTGCCTGAAGCAGATGTGAGCTCACTCTTGGGCTACCTTCACTCCAGCCTGCAGATATCAGTGGTGTCTGTGTGTTTCTTGGGGTCTCCACAACAACTGATTTTTCACCTTCACCTCTTCATACCATGGCCTAAGGTGGCCTTGTTGCAGGGACTATGACAGGAAGCACATTTCCACACCTCATTAACTTTTCTTCTTCTAGAACCGTCTGACAAGCTTCCAAGGCCTTGTCAGTCATTGTGCATGCGGGGACAACAACACCACATAAATGGAAACACTTTCTCTGCCAGCTTTCGATGCACTCTAGTCCCCCTTGCAGCTTGACTGTTTGGGTTTCAGGGTGCCTACACGCCTACATCAGGAAGAACGTTAGCCACTCATGTTGGAGCAGAGTGGCCTTAGAACAGATGGGTCTTATCCTGTGGGTCACAACCTCCACAGCAGTTGCATATCGAGACACCCTGAACATCATGCATCTGCATAATGATTCATAACAGTAGTAAAACTACAGTTGTGAAGTAGCAATGAGATAATTTTATGGTTGGGGGGGTCACCACAACATGAGGAGTGGCATTAAAGGGTCCCAGCACTAGGAAGGTTGAAAACCATTGCCCTAGAGTGAAGTCTCACCTTCAAGACACCACTGCTGTTATCTCGGGCAGAGTGCAAGGTATCTCATTAATAGCACTAAACTCTTTAACAATTAACACCACTTTGTCCACAGCCACTTTCTCTACAACTATAAAAGTATACTTCTTTATCTCCAAATTTTACATTTTTTTTACATCTTTCAGCTCCACTTTCTTCTCAAATTTCTCACTGTAAATTTGTCCAAAGCAGTCAGCCATAGCTGTGCCACATCCTGAATACTGTGTGGTATTGAGATCCTCTTCCCAAAAAGTTATTCCATTAGTTTTTATTTCAACCCGACTCAGATCTCAGAAGAAAGCCAGATTCTTTGCTAGAAATTTGCACAAATGGCGTCTGTCTCGCTTTCCAATTTTGTCCTTTGTTTTCCTTTGAAACTCCATGAGCATAGTCTCTCCTGACCACATGCCTCTCCCACTCTGAACTCCCACCATAGAGGCCATTAGGGTTCATTGACAACATTCTAGGGCTGCTATAGTCCACAACTCCAAACTGTTCCACACTCCTTCCACAAAGCAATTCTAAACAGACGACATGGTCAAGTTCACTACACCAGTGACCTCCACTCCTCAGCCAGTTTGCTGTACCGGGTGCTTGTCTTGTCACTCTGACTGAAAACCTGGCAAAAAAAAAAAAAAAAAAAAAGCAACTAAAGGAGGAAGAACTTGTTTTGACTGAGAGTTTGAGAGAGTCTAGTGTATCATGGTGGGGATCGGGATGGCATGGAGGCTGAACCAGATCGGTCCACGGCAGTGGCAAAACAGGCAGAGGTGTTTGTGACACTCAGCAGGAAGAACACGCCTTAGGATGCAAGCAGAGTCAGCCACACATTCCATTCCAATGGTCCTGTGTCTGCTAACTAGCTTCCACATCCAAGAGGTCCCAAAACCTCCCAGAGCCGCGTCACCAGCCAGCGGCCAAGTATTCAAACACATGAACATGTGAGGAACATTTTATATCTGACCCAGTTTGGGATATAAATATTTATATCCAAACTAACTCTGCCACTGCCCTTTTACAGAGCAATTCACTCTGGGAGCCTGGGACAGAATACAAGGCTTAAAAATGATCCCAGGGTGAACTTTGTTTTGTTCTTTTTTTTTTTTTTTTTTTTTCCAATTCCCTCCCTTACCCTCTTTTCTCTTCCCTTCTTTCCCAGAGTCCTTTGCCACCCTGTCTCTCTCTCTTTGTATCCTTCCTGCTTCTCTTCTTTCCTCCATTTTCCTCACCATTTAAGGCACCATCCCTAACAATGTCAGGCTCTGGGCTTCACCTAATTCTATTTACAGTCACCAGTCTACAACTCCCTGTCTAAAGTCTCCTCCCCCTCCTAATATCAAAGTCCAGCTGCTCAGTCCCCCGCTGACCTGCTTCCTGCCTGGAAAGACATGTCTCTGGCCTGGAGAAACCTACAGAAAGCCTTCTGCTTGGAGACTTCTCTCCGAATCCTCCAGATGTGTCCATCCCTGAGCTGTGAGTGAACACCATGGGCCATGGGTCAGCAGAGGGGCGACAGAAGGGGAAAGGCTAAACTCTGGAGCTGGTTGCCTAGGATTTGAGACGAGTAGAGCTTCGTGAGGACTTGGGATTTTAAAGATACACTTGTAAGCACCAAAGGTTCCAAGTCTTTCTAGCCCACTGCTTTCATTTCATATCAGTATTTTATAGTGGCCCCAATTTGATCTGAAATGAAATTAATGGGTATTAAGACCTGATAATACACAACTGAAAAAGAAAGCCAGCTATCTCTATGTTGATATGAAGAAGCAAAGGAAAATAAGTCAACATAAGATATTAAATTCAATACATAAATTCCGAGGATTCTTATTTTAAAAGGCATAGGTATTCTTATGCATATCCACTACATATATATGTGGTAAGATTCCCAAACACACACACACATGCACGCACACACACACATGCACGCACACACACACATGCACGCGCACACACACATGCACGCACACACACACATGCACATATGTACGCAAATTATTTTCCTCATGGTTATCCATGCCAGGACTAAACTAACCTGACTGTCACCTTCTGCTCCAACTCCCCTCCCTTCACGTCAGGAACAAGAATTTAGAAGAGATCCGGGGAAGCTGATATAGAAGTCTTCATAAATTATCTCCATACACCAATGCTTTTCACATAGATTTGTTCCCTCTAACCTCACAACATACTCATTGATTTCCTTTCTAAACACGCAAGCTTGCACAGCCGTTTGCATATTTATGGGCCGTGCTGGAAACTTATTCCCAAGTACTATAAATGATATAGAAGATCCTTTTCCATCCCTCATCATAATCAATTCTGTCTTTTTCATATCTTTCTAGTTCCTCTGCCCTCCTCTCCTGTACCCTCTCCCTCCTCACCTCACAATTTTGTAAAACAATGTCTGCACAATACTTGTTTAATGTGTGTGTTTATGTATCTGTGGAGGTGAACATTTGTTTATAGGTATATGTACACGCGTGCATATATGTGAGGTCAGAAACCAACCTTGGGTGTTGTACTTCAGATGATGTCCAACATAGATTTGTTTGCTTGCTTGCTTATTTTTAGTTTTTTTTTTTTTTTTCCGGTAGTTTTTTTGTTTGTTTGTTTTGCTTTTGAAGACAGGGATTCTTATTGGTCAAGAGCTCACTGAGTAGGCTAAGACTGCCTAGCCAACAAGCCTCATGCCTCCGTCTATGCCTCTCCAGCACTGGGACACGTGTGTGCCATAACACCCAACTGTTTTACATAGGTTCTGAGGCTTAAACACCAGTCCTTATGCTTGCCTGGTAAGCAATTTAGTAACTACACTGTCTCCCCAGGCCAACACGTGCCCGATGCTTCACATATTATTTTCTTTCATCTTCAGCTAAATTTGCAATTGAATCCTATTGTCCCATACATGATGATACAACCGACAAAAAGTAAGATATATGGCTCAGTAATTAGGAGCACTTGTTGCTTGTTTTTGCATAGGGCCAGGGTTTAGTTCCCACCGTCAATGTGGCAACTCACAACTATCCTTTAACTCAAGTTCCAGGAGATCCAACCCTTTCTCCTGACAGGCGTGCACTTGAGGCACATACAAACATGCAGGAAAAACATACGAAAAAAAATAAGTAAACCTAAAAATTAAAACAATATAAAAGGAAACATGATCAAAAAGCAGAAATATGTAAATACCAACTAGACTTAAAGCCAAACGTGTCTGGCTCCAAACTCAGAGGTCTTGGCACACCCTGTTCACTGGCCTTTCCAGTCCTTTTAATTCCATTGTCTCAGATAAGTTATGCATGAACTCAGGCAGAGGAAACTACATTGAAATTACTAGATACTGACAACATGAGAGGAAAATGCTTTGGAGTTCCTTTTTCTCCAACCAAAGACTCCAGAATGACGGGGCTGCCTTAATGGTGATAACATGTGAGGCATGGTGCCTAGATTGCTTTTGTTATGTTTCTTGCCTTTTTTTTTTTTCTTTTTATTTGGCACAGTAATTATGCATGTTTATACAATACAGTGTGGTAATGTGATACATTGAATAGAGTGTCATGATCAAGCCAGGAGCATAAGTGTCCCAACTCCTTATCAGTGTTTGTGTGTGGAGCCTGTGACTTCCTGGAGTGCTTTAGAGAAGAATGACCCCCACTGGCTCGCATATTTGGATATTTTTAGTCACCAGAGAGTGGAACTGTTTGGGAAGGATGCTGAGGCATGACCTCTTTGGAGGAGGTATGTCACTGGAAGTGAGCTTTAGAGTTTCAAACGCCCATGCCAGGGCCCAGTGTCACTCTTTCTCCTGCCGCCTGTGGATCAGAATATAAAGCTCTAAGCTGCTGCCCCAGCACCATGCCTGTCTGCTTTTTTTCCATGATTGATTATGGACTAGCCCTCTTAAACTGAGAGCAAGCCCCCATTAAGTGCTTTTTTTAAAAAGAGTTTCCTTGGTCATGGTGTCTCTGCACATCAATAGAATAGTAACTAAGGCACTTCTCTTCTACTTCTTTGTGACACACACAACAGGTTACTGTAAATTCTGGTAATCCTATTGTGCCACAGAACACTAAAATCAGTCACTGTTGTGTGGCTTACTTTGTTATCTTTCCTTATATCATTCCAGACTCCAGCAATCACTCTTCGGCACTCTTCTTCTGTCGTATAAGCCATTTTAGTTTTTAATATATGAAGAATTTGAGGTCTTTCTCTTTCTTTGACTAACACATGTTGCTTAGCATAAAGTTCCCAAGTTCCAATCATTTTTCTACAAATGACAGGATCTGATTCTGAGTAATATGTTATTATGCATATTCACCACATTGTCTCTGCTCAGTCTTTCTATTTCTTCATCAGGAGAGGCACCCTTGCTGATTCTATGTCTTTTCCACAGTAAACAGTGCCACAATGAGCAAGCATATGGAGTTTCCTTTCTCTTGTTCTTTCTGATACTAGCCATTCTGACTGAAGAAACATGAAACCTTATTGTCATCTCCAGTTGCTGCTTGGAGATCTTAATCAATCCATTGGAACCCCTACATTGAATTCTATCCAAAAAAAAAAAAAAAAAAAAAAAAAAAAAAAACTATAGGAAAGTAATCTTACAGACTCATGCCACGTAGCCTTTAATCCCTACTCTTCCCCTAACCTTCCAAACACTCTTGAAGCCTCTATGTCTACTTGCTTACCATGTACATATGTTGTTGTAGGTGGTTTTCCTCCTGGCCCCAGCTCCTGGAATAATGAATCATAAAACCCAAAATATTATTACAAGTGCCTAGGCCATATAGCTAGGCTCTTCTTTGACTAGTTCATAACTTAAACCATTATACTAATTTACATTCTGTCATGTGATTGGTTACCTCTGCTCAGATAACATACATCCACCCTACTCCCATCTTGCTGGATGACTCTCCCAGGCCTGTTTCTATCCCAGAATCCCCTTTGTCTACTGGATGTCCCACCTCTAATTTCTTGCCTAAGCTACAGGCCAACAGATTTATTATTAGCATATGCTACATCCATACAATACACAAGATATTCTTTCTACAATATATGTCTGTTTGTGATTCTTCATCCAAACACACATGTAGTATACTCTTCACACATTCATGGTTTGTGCAATATATTCAAAATACTTGGGTGTCTAAGTGTGTTCTAGTATTCCAGACACTCACAGTGAGCAAGCAAAGTCCATTCGCATATAAACCCACAGGTGAGACAGGGATTAAGAAGTAAATAGAACGAAGGGAAAAATAAGGGAAGAGAGATGGAAAAGTAAAGTGGGGCAGGGGATCTCGGGTAAATAGGGAGATTATATGCTTTACGTGTTTTCAGGTGTGTAAAACTAGTAAAGTAAGTCACAATCCTCCCATAATGCCTGTGTGTTTACTGTGTGGTATCAGTACATATGAATTATTTAGCCTTACCTGCACTGATTCATATAGTCATTCTAGTCCAAAGATGCATATATAGTTATTGAAATGATTAATTTTCAATATAGAGTGGAAAATACATTTTCAAATATTTTATTCTTTGAAATTTCTACAAATGTATCCAACATATACAAATCATATTCATCCACCATTGCCTCCATCCCACTCCCCCCAGTCCCCCCACCACATCTCTCTCCCATGTCCTCTTTTTCTTTTTTGTTGTTATTTACAACATTTAGTCCAGTTACTGCCTTCCATTTCTACATAGGACTGTGGCCATCCACTGGGTCATGAGCACCTTCCTAGAGACATGTCTTCAAAGCACAGTGACTCTCTCTCCATCAGCTGCCACCAACTGCCAATATATCCTCTGACTGAGGTGGCACTTTGAAGCTCCTCCCCAACCCATGCTGGAACTCAGACTGGCTTGATCTCAGGCAGGTCGCCACAGCAAGAGTGGAAAAATATCTTAAAGTTTCATCTTTTCTATTAGCTAAAGTTTCAACTTCACATTATTTTCAGGTAGATGGAGCTTGTGCTCCAATGGGCTATTTTGTACACATTTTCTCTCACACAAAGGAAGGG